>NW_021318918.1:643924-648253 GCF_001605985.2 Dendrobium catenatum
GATATTGGGTTTGTTGGTAATAAATTCACTTGGAATAGGGGTCATTTATGGCAAAGGCTTGATCGTGTGCTTTTTAATAATTCTTGGATTAATGCTATTAATCTTACTAGTGTTCAGCATCTTAGTAGAACTTTATCTGATCATTCTCCGCTTCTTATCAACATTAAGACTAGGCAATTTAATGTTTCTTCTCAATTCAGATTTCAAAATATGTGGTTATTGAATAATACCTTTTTGATGTTGTTAAATATAATTGATATGCTCCCTTACATCCTGATAACTCTACTTTTGGTATGAAAAGGCTTTGGTTCAAGCTTAAAAAGTTGAAATAAGCTCTGAACGGGTAGAATCATGATGTGTTCAGAAATATCTTCTCTGATATTCTTCAAGCTGAACAATGTGTGGCTTTTAATGAAAACTTATGTCAAAATGACCCTACTGATGCTAATTTGTCTTTGTTAAACCAGTCTAAACTTAATCTTTTTAACTTTCAAGCTCATGAAGAGATTTTTTGGAAACAAAAATCTGTGCTAAGCATTTGGTTTTTGGTGATAGTAATACTAAGTATTTTCATACTTTAACTAAGAGAAAAAGGATTAAGAATAATATCAACAACATCCAAAGAGAGGGTGGCTCTTATTCTAATGACATTGGTGAAATTGCTAATCTAGCTGTGCTTCATTTTAAAAACAATTTTAATAAAGTTTTTACTCCTACTCAGGCTATGGACCACTCTTTTATTCCCAATCTTCTGTCTCTTTAGAATAATGAATTTCTTCTTTACCTCCTTCTTTGGAGGAGATTAAGAATACTATGGTGGGAATGAATAGTTATTCTGTGGCGGCTCCTGATGGTTACACGACTCTTTTCTTTCAAAAAAGTTGGGATATTATTTATGAGGATATTTTTTCTGCTACTTTGGATTTCTTTGCTGGTAATCCTTTACCTAAGTTTATTACTACTACCTCTCTTGTACTTATTCCTAAATGTAATTCTATTCAAACGTGGAATGATTTCTGTCCTATTAGTCTTTGTACTTTCTTCAATAAATTGCTCTCTAAAATTATATCGAATCATCTTTCTTCGATTTTACCAAAATTTATTTCTCCATATCAAATGGGATTTGTGAAAGGTAGGGCTATTACAGAGAATATTCTGTTGGCACAAGAATTATGTCAAAATTTGGATGTTAAGGTTAGAGGTGGTAATGTTATTTTGAAACTTGATATTGCCAAGGCATATGACAATATTAGTTGGACTTTCATTTACTATATGTTGAATCTTTTTGGCTTTAACTCTGTATTTATTAATCTTATTAAAAATTGCATTGAAAATGTTTATTTTTCTATCATTCTGAATGGGTCCAATCACGGTTTCTTCAACTCTTCTCATGGTTTAAGGCAGGGTGATCCTATCTCCCGCACTTTTTTTATTATTATGGTTGAATTTCTCTTTATGGGTCTCTCTAATTTATTTGAAATTAATATTGGCCTATATTTTAGAAGTTTGGGAGGCTTTCCTTTATCCCATTTATGTTTTGCTGATGACTTTATTGTTTTTACTAATGCGACTATCAATAGAATTCAGAAAATTATGGATTTTTTTTAATCTTTTTGAAATGATTAGTGGTCTTTCTTTTAGTAAAAACAAATGTTATTTTATTACTTCTAAATGGGTTTCAAATGATCGTATTCTTGCTATCAAAGATACTACTGGCTTTACTCATTCTAACTTGCCTATTAAGTATCTTGGTGTTCTATTGTTTAAAGATAGAAGCCAAACTTTCTTGTTTGATGATCTCATTGCTTCTATCCAAAATAAGCTTTTATCTTGGGATTCTAACTTCCTTAGCTTCAGTGGAAGGGTGACCTCAATCAAAAGTGTTCTTTGTGTCTTACTTGTTTATATGTTTCAAACTATTTTTTCTACTAAAACTGTTTGTAATAGGATCCACAAGATTATTAACAAGTTTTTTTTAAAGGTACTTTTTCCTCTTCTAAAATTACTTGGGCTTCATGGGAGAAATGTTGTGGTGTTTTGGCTGAAGATGGTCTTGGCTGTAAGAATCTTCAAGAGCTGGCTAAGGCTTTCTCCTTTAAACTGTGATATAATTTGTATTCTAATGAGAATCTTTGGGCTAACTTTATGATTGCTAAATATTGTGTGGGTAAGCACCCTACCAATATTTCTCCTAAACCTGGGGATTCTAAAGTTTGGAAAAGGCTTTGTAAGATCAAATGGGAGGTGGAGCCCTTTATCACATGGGGACTTGGAGAAGGTAACATCTTTTTCTAGCAGGATAAATGGCTTGGTAAAGATTCTATTGATTATATCTTGAATTCGACTTCTTCTGCTTCTGTTAAAGTTAATTTTATCTTCAATGAGAATTGTTGGGATTATGAGAAGCTCTCTAATTGGATCCCTGATTGCATTATTTTGCGTATTTTAAACCTGCCTATTAATATTACTTCCAAAGATATTATTTTGTGTGATTTTTTCAAAGATGGGGGTTTTTACCTTAAAAAATGTTTGGCACTCTTTTAGAATTAAAGGTAACTTGGACATTATTTTTGCTAACATTTGGCATAAGAGTATCCCGTCTATGGTTTATGTGTTTGTTTGGAGAGTTCTTCATAAATTTATCCCTACGGAGGACAATTTCATTAAAAAAAAGGTTTCAATATAGCTTCTAAATGTCAATGTTGTCTCCACATGGAAAATATGCATCATGTGTTTGTTTCTGGCTCTGTGGCTGTTAGGACTTGGGTTTATTTTGATTACTTATTTCAGTTAAATTGTTTTAATGCTCATATTCCCCTTTACCTATTACTTAAGTCTTGGTTTACTGATACTAAATGTCATATCCGCAATATTATACCTTCTCTTATTCTTTGGTTGGAGAGGAATAACTCCATGTTCAATGGAGTTAAGATGAACCACCTCAATGTTATTCAAAGGGTAAAGGACAAGATCTTAGCTCTTGTGGCTGTCAATTTGCTTACTGTTAAGAGTTTTAAAAACTGTTTTCATATTAGCTCCTCTTTAGGGATATGTTGGAAGAAGGCCCCTTCTGCTACTAATGTTGTTTATTGGATTAAGCCCTCTCCTAACTTCTTTAAACTTAATGTTGATGGTATTTATACGGATTTTGGTGGTGGTTGTGGTGGTCTAATCCAGGGTAGTAATGGTCATCTTATTGTTGCTTTTGCGGGCCCTGTTCATAATGGTAATACTGATTCTGCTCTTAATATGGCTATTCTTTATGGGATCCAACTCTGCATCTCTCTGAACTTAATTAAGTTGATTATTGAAGTGAATTCTGGTTTTAACATCACTTATTTTTAGGATTTGGAGGATGGTTGTTGTAGCCCCAATATCTTCTATGTTATTAGGGAAATTAAAAGGTTGCTGTTATCTATGAACAATTCCCTTTGTCATGTGGGTATGGCTGGCAATTCATGTGCTTCTTGGCTTGCTAATTATGGTTGTAATCTTGGTTGTCTTACTGATTTTTTTCAGTCTACTATACCTGCTCCTCTTAAGGGGTTGCTCTACTTGATGTGTGTGGGACACCCTATGTTAACACTTAACCTTGTGTTTTAACTTTTGCTGTTATGATTGATTTGTTCCCTGGCCTTTTCTGTTTGCTGGCGGATGTTGTATTTCTGGATCATCCCTAATTATTATTGTAGTTTCTGTTTTTTTTTTTTTTTTTTACTGTTGGGAAGTTCTTTTGGTTGTGGCTATTGATTTTCCTTCTACCTGCTTTAGGGATTCTTTTCGGTTGTTGGTCTCATTTCTGGCAGTCCTGGGTGTTGTTTTGTAGTGTTTGGATTTGTCCTTGTGTCTCTTTTGGTCTTGTGGATTTAGATCGGGGCTATGATTTTCGGGGTGCTGGTGTTGAGGGTTTGTCCCATTGTTGCTCTCCTACCTGGTGGGGTGTTGGGGGTAATGGTGGGATGATAGCTGGGGTACTTTTTAGTGCTGGGCTCTTTATGTCTTACTGCAGGTTTTTTATTGCTTCCCCCAGGTTATCGGGGCTATTTTTCCTGGAACCATTTCATGGGATTATTTGGAGGAGTTTTTTGTTCTAGCTTTATTTCTCAGTTAAGCTTAGCCTGGACCCTTTTCAGTGGATGTTTAGGAGGAGCTACTTAGGCCTTTTACTGGCACTTGTGTTATTTACCTTCTTGCTTATAGTTTATTGTGCGGGCATGCCTTTAATTTTAATTTTTGGTTGGCTATTAACCTTGATAGTGATTTGTCTAGTCCCTTTGGTAAGATTGAGTGGCTTGTGGACATTTCTAATGAAGCTAACATCAATGATAG
>NW_021318918.1:648353-673536 GCF_001605985.2 Dendrobium catenatum
ACCTACGGGCTTGGTTTACTTACACTCCTGCTAGGCACCAACTTTTTCTTTTTAGTAGTCTTAATAATTTTATTCCTATTTTGAGTTTTTAATAAAAAAAAGAAATATTTTTATATAAGAAAATCAAGTCATAGTTTCAATATTGAAGCATTGTAGCAATTAAGGCAATGCTAAAGAGGGGGATTTTGTAAGTTCTATAACATTGTTATTAGAGTGGTTCAAAACAATCTTCAAACTTATAAAATCAATGAGAGGTTAGTGCATAGTAGGAATAGACTATTGACTTAATTTAAATTATTAAGAAAAAATAAAGGAAATTAATAAAGTACAAAAATTGCATAAAAATTATTAAAAATTTTCATGCATATTCTCTCAATTAATAAATCCGTTATATTCTTTCAATAATGATAGTTTTCATCATAATGGCATTGATAAAATTTCACATAAAAAAATAAAATCTCATGTCATCTATAATTTTTTTATTTTCTTGGGTATTGAAACCCTAAAAACAACACCCTTCATATAATAAAAATATAAGACAATCAAAATTATATGTGAAATCTTCTAAATAGTCTTATATTCAAATAAATGCGTACAAAAACATCGATAATAATATTTAAATAAATGCAAGATAATATTCAAAAATCACTTGAACATATATCCATTATAAGAATTTTTATTTAGTTTTTTATAGGATTATGTCAATTACTTTCAAACTTGTGATATATTAATATATTTTTCTTGGTGTGTATAGTTTTACTCTCCTTTGTTCTTTCTTCAAGCCCAATATATAATTAGGTGAACTTTTTTACTAGATTCCTTTGAGCTACTTATCCTACATAGACCCAATGGTCCAACCTCACCATGCCTATTAATTACATGAACCTTATAATTATTTCATGTGGCCCTCATTCCTTGATTTGTTGTCAAAATCATATGGTTTGAACATATCACTATATTATGGGACCCATTTTCCCTACCATTAAGTCCATCATTAATTTAAAAAAAAATTAATTGGGATAATTTAGTACATAAATCATAAGATTAGTGTAAATATTGAATTTTTTTTATTGGAGACTACACAAATTTTCAAGCAAGATTGTGAAAAGTAAAAAAAAAAAAAAAGATCTATTGAATTTATTTCAGTAATATTTTTAACAATGTAGTCGATACTTTTAATTTATCATCAAGATTTTCTTGTTTGATTTTGAAGCTTGAATTGATCAATTTTTCAACGTAAAATATGGCGCCTCTCATAACTCTTTTACTTAGCATTATTGTTTCGGACAGCTTTTTTATTGTTTTATGAAGTTACTCCAGGTACAAAAGTTTAAAGTCCAAAAAGAAATTATATGAAAAAATGTTTCATAAAACAAAAAGAAGCTACATCCAAACGAAGCCTTAGCCAATTTGATTTGAAATTTCAAAATATTTTATTCCTACAAGTGATTAATTCCTCAAGATAGGCTTATGTTGTTTAATGGCTTATTGAGCCTCTTAATATATTAATTTGTAATTGATTTTTTTCAGCTTTGTGAAACATATTTAACGGTCACAATTGCTTAAAAATGTTTACCTATAAGATAATTTTTTAATCATTTATTTTAAAAATTACTACTAATAAATATATTAGAAAATAAAATTTTTTAAATTTTTAATAACAATTTTTTAAATACTACAGACTAATATGTAATAAGAAATATTTTTAGCAATATATTTAAAAAGTTTTAACTAAATTTTGCAGGAAAAAGAAAAAGAATTAGTTGTACAGTTATTTTAAAAGGGCTTTTTTTATATTATAAAATTATTAAAAAGCTATCCTAAATGAAGCCTAAAAGAATTTGGTCTGACTTTCGAATAAATTTGTGTGAAAATGAATAAAACCGATTTTCCTAGTTCAAACCTAACAGGAAACTCAATTTAAATAATAATAATAAAAAAACAAACAAATTGCTTTCAAGTTATGAAATATTTCCATAAGTTATGAAGAAAAAAAAAACAGATTCTTAACAGGAATTTAGCTTAAAAAATGTTTCGTCTGCTCCTCTCTCATTCTCCTGGGGGCGTTAGGGCTTCGCTCTAGTCGCCCTTTTCGGCCTCTCTGTGCTAGATCATTCTCTTTGTCTCTCAGGTCTCCTTTCGGTGTTGTTTTTTCTTTTCTGGTGTTATGGCGCCTTCTCGTTTTCGTGATCCCGATTTTTTGGTTGGATCATCATCTTTGTCTTTTAAGGACGCTCTCTCTGAATCCCCACCTTCTTCCACGCCTTTTCATGAACTGAGAGTCTCTTTGCATAGAGGCTTACATTCTCTGTGGATTTCCGAGGAGGAAATCCCGTCTTTGTCAGCCCCTTTTGAATATGCTCTGGTCGGCAAATTTCTTGGGCGTAGACCTTCCCTTGATGCTATTATGAGTTTCTTTTTTAAGCTTAAGCTAAATGGTGAAGTCTCGATTACTATTTTGAATCAGCGAAATGTTTTGATTAAGCTATTCAATGACTTGGATAATTGTCGGATTTTTGCTCATAGATCGTATTTCGTGAGTAATTGTTATATGAAATTGGTTAAATGGACTCATCTCTTGGACATTGAGATCGATTCTCCTGTTATACCTATCTGGATCTCTTTCACTAACCTCCGGCCTCACTTGTTTGCCCCGTGTATTTTGCATGGTTTAGGATTAATTTTTGGCAAACCATTGAAAACCGATAATGCTACTAACACTGACTCTCGTCCATCAATTGCGCGTGTTTTGGTTGAACTGGATGTGTCCAAACAGTATCAGGACACAATTTGGGTTGGTTCGGATAGTACTGGCTATGTGCAATCTGTGATTTTTGAAGATTTTCTGGAATATTGTTCTCATTGTCTTGCTTTGGGACATTCTAAGGTGGGGTGTAGGATTCTTCATCCTAATCTTGACTCTGCTGTTGTGCTGAATCCTTCTATTTCGTTGGGTGTTGTTGACCGTGTGGTTAACCCTTCCAATTCTGTGGTTCCAGCTGGGTGTTTTGAAACTCCTGTGACTAATTTACCTATGTCATCTAATGCCCCAGCTTTTGTTTCTTCTTATTTGGTTTCTCTTGCTAAGGTTGTGGATGATGTGGATTGTGAGGAGGTTAGTCTTATTAATTTAGTGAATCCTGGTGTGGGTATCGAGGGAGTGGCCCCTGTTGCTTTGGAGAGTGCTCAACTACCGGAGAATGAAGTTGTAATTGCTGTGGACATTACTGTTCCTATTGATTCTGGTGCTGATGAATCCTCGGTGAAGCTTTGTAAGGGTGTTGTGGTTGGGGTCTTACCTTCTATTCTGATCCCTCGGGCTTGTACTAGTGTTGGGGGTCATTTGGTTTGTGCCTTAAATTCTGGTCCCGTGTTGTCGGAGGTTGGTGCTATGTCTGCATCGTGTCTCTTGTCTGGTAAATCAATGTCTCATGTGGTTGGGGATTACGCTGATGGGTTTGTTCCTGCCCCTGTTTTTTTGGGTGGGGTTTGCCCGGATACACCTTTAGATGTGGTGAGTGAGGGTTCTGCTACTGCGGATGTTCCTACCTCCTCTGTTTCGATCTCTAAGTGTATTTCCCCCTTCGTCTCCTCTCCTGTTATGCATGTTGGTATTGTTCCTAATTCCTTTGTTGATGTACCAGTTAATATTATTGACCCTCAAGCTTTGGTGTATCATGTGGGAGACAATTATGGGGTGGATGTGAGGGTGCATCTCGATTGGCTCCACAGCTCGTCCGAATACGATTCCGATTTCGATTCCTCTTCGGAATCTTTTGGGGGTGATGATCCTGGGCATGATTTTACCTTGCAGAGTGACAAACCGGTTGTTTTTGTCGCCTCTCGTGAGAGGGGCAGGCGGGGTAGGTAACTTCCCCCCCTTATCGGTTGCCTTCCTGTTTCACTTGTTGGTCACCTCTCTGTTTGGCTTATGGGGTTGATCTTTTGGGCTGGGGCTGTAGGCCCTTTGGTTATTTTTCTGCTAGTTTTTTTGCTGGAAGTTACACTGGGCTGACTCATGGGTATCTAATTAATTTTATTGTTGGCCGTTGGTTTTTGTCGGGCAACTATGTGGCTTGGGCTCGCTTTTCAATCGGCTTGGCTCGTGGCAACCTTTGGTGGTGGTTTCTTGCTCGGATGGTTTAGCTGCTTTGTGTTTCTATTCACCAAATTGGATGGTCCGCACTTGGCTTTGGGGATGCTGGAAGCCTCAGCCATTTACTGAGCCCTTAGGATTGAATCTCCATTGTACTTTCTTTTGCTTTCCTGTGTTTTTGCTCCTTTGCTTTGTGTACTCTTTTTGGATTTTAATAAATATTAAAAAAAAAACTCCATAAGTTATGAAATATTTCCATCTAATTGTGACTCTATTTTATAATATAATGATTAAAAGTTTAAAACTATTATATATATCGATTCAACAAAAGAAGTGTTTGATTTATTGATATGGAAATAAGTGTCTTAAATGTTAAAAAAAAGGGGGTCATAAATGCAAAAAATAAATATCTAGTACTTTATATTAAATGTTGTCTCCGGTTAAAAGTTCAAATAGGGGTGTCAATATTTGACACGACACGACAATCCGACCCAGACCCGACCCGAAAAATCCGGGTTGGACCCAACCCGTTTGATAAATGGGTCGGGTTCGGGTTCGCATATTTGACCTGTTTGATAAAACGGATCGGGTCGGGTTGACCCGATGGGTTGCCGGGTCAACCCGAAACCCGTTTAATTTAAGAAAATTTGAATTTCCCGCTGAATATAAACATGATGAGTCAGAATAGCCTTAGATGTCACTTCTGAATTTCAACTTACAAAAACATAGTGAACATATTTATTGCTGTAAAAAATTCACTTAAATTGCATATTTTGGAAACTCATTTCAGGCTTGCAATAGCCGTCTGAAAGAATGCCTCAGTGACAATTTTACTGATTCAAAGTGCTTAATCCATTGTTGAGGTTGTCTTGCTAGCTTAGAATGGTGTGCTTGAAATCTTTCTGCTGTTACCACCAGTGGTTCCAACCAAGCACAACGCGGCAACCCGATTTTCTTGTTGATTCAAAAAGAATTCATCATTACTGGGTAGCGGGTCGGGTCGGGTCAACCCGGCAACCCGGCCGGGTCGGGTCCGGGTTGAAATGTCCGACCCGTTTGATAAAAGGGGTCGGGTTCGGGTTGACCCGTTTAGATCCGAGTCGGGTCGGGTTGACCCGAACCCAACGGGTTGACCCGAATTGACACCCCTAAGTTCAATCAATAGAGACAGGCTAAGTGATGTTGATCTTCATAGTTTTGAATGATTTCATATAAATAATGGACAAGTGAAAATGAGATAATTTTTTAGAAAATTCGTTTAGCCTAGCTAAAATCATTTTTTTAATAGTAAGTATAAATTATAAGACAAATTTTTAAATTAAGTATCATTAATAATTAAATTATGTGATTAAATACATTGTTAATTTTTTTCATTATATATTTTAATTTTATATTTTCATATTGATAAATGGATATCTATTTTACATTAACTTTATTAATCTTCAAGATAATTTATTAAAATTGTACATCATAAGGCTTGTTTGGTATTGCAGTTAGAATATATATATTTTAAAAAACTAATCACATATTTAAATTCTAAATATTTATAGACTTACTGACATTTAACATTAAATAAAAATGACACTCAAATTAATTTATATTTATTTATATTTTAAAATAAAATTTTTGTTTCTTATATTTTCATGAGAAATAAATTATCAAATTAGGTGAGGCTATCTTGATTATATTTAATTAATTTTTTTCTTTTGAAATGTATAAAAGATAATCATAATATTAAGTAAAGTGTGGTAGAGATGAGGATGCTTAGGTGAATGAGTGGTTTTGCTCTTAGAGATTGAATACAAAATGGGCATATACGTGAAAAGGTTGGAGTAGCTCCAATATTCGAAGATAAGATTAGAGAGAGTCGCCTTAGATGGTTTGGTCACATAAAAATAACGGCCTTCCAATTACTCGATTAGGAAAGCAAATGTATTAGATTTGACTTATGTTTAGAAAGGTAGAGATAGGCCTAAAAAGACTTGGTTATAAAATATTAGAAATGACATTTCATTATTAGATTTAGATAAGAATTTTGCTCTTAACATGACACAATTGAGAAAAGGTTTCATGTAACCAGCCGCACATAGTGGGATAAAGGCTAGTTGTTGTTGTTGCTGCGTTTGGAAAGTATAAATTTGATTTTAAAAATAAAAAAAAATTCTAAAAAAACAATAGGGTTCTATTGCTACAGTCCTAAAAAGTTTTAAAACTTTTAAATAATGATTGAATGACAAGTAAGTTGCCCGTTGAACGGGTGACTATGTGTAACGCCCCAAGATCTAATTTGGAAAGAATTTCGATCAATCATTAAAACCATCAATCATTTATCAGAGATATCTAAAGTCTTCAATCAATAACAAACTGTCTAACAAAATCTATAAGTTAAAATATCAATGTACAATTCTATTCATATTCCAAAAGTTCATATACAATAATCAGGATCTACACATTAAACACAAGAAATCTATCCTGTCCTGAGTACAAAAGAATCACTATAATAAAAAAGAACAAAAACCTGAAGATTCCAGATCAATCTCAATCACCTGCTTCCTTGCCCTGACCTGAAAATATTAACCACATAATGAGCTTTAAAAAGCCCAGCATGTCACCTAATACCTATAACTGAAATCAAAGCACGGTACTGAAATAATATGCATATCAATCAATCAAATCCATAACAGTTAGTTGCACATGATCAGTGAATCTATGCAGCAGATACAAAAATCAGTAATCAATGCATGATCGATACAATCCACAATCATCAGTAAAAGAATCGATAAACAGTAGGAAGAAATCCATAAACAATAGAAAAAAAAATCTATATTCGGATGAATCTCAGTTAAATCGATCAGTCAAATTGATAGAGAAAAACCGTCGTCTCGATAATATCAGTTAAATCAATATCGTATCAATAGAATCAATCATCTCTGGTCAATAACATCAATCGGTACGAAATCATATAAAACAATCAAACCAATACAGCGCAAGAGCGGTGGAAATCAAATCAATACAGTAAAACCTATTCCATAACAGTCAATGAATCACATGCAGCAGTTCAACACGGTATATCAATGAAGAGATATTATCAATGAATCAATATCAATGAATCAATAGTATCCATGTCCATAGTATCAATAAGTCAATGTAATATCGATATCCATATCAGTAGCAGTATCAATGCTCAGTGACATAATGCGAATATCAATGAAACCGTACAGTAACAAGTAAATCCGTTAGTCAATCCATTCAAAATCAATAAATCAATAATCAATATAAGAAGTCCGTCGATATCAATAAATTTATAAATCCATAATAAGATCAATAGGTCTATACTGTACACATGCAATTCAATACAATAGTCTTACTGAACAAGTACAATCACTGGCTATTAAGGCGTTTTTCGGTATTGATGTATCGTTGTGTCGTTATATCCGTTGGCTCAATAAGAGTCGTCACTCTGTGCCCGTCGGCATAATAATCTCCTTATGACTCCCAATCGTTATATCAATGATCAATAGAGGATATCGCCAAACCCTTTTTAAAGGAAAGCCCGTCGGCCCACCATTCTGTACAGGTCAAATCAATATCCAACCAACGGTTCAACCAATCTTCACTTGTCTTTCAGTAATAATAACAATAATTCCATCATATAATCACATATGTATGCTTTTTAAATTATTCGAATCATCAATTCAGAAAATCAGAGATCGTACGAAAAATCGGCAGCGTAACGGCAGTATACGGAATGTACACAGAAATCACAAATTCAGAAATTTACCATATTACCAGACATCGAATAAAACAACGTTTCAAAGCTTTACTTGTACTGAAGCAACAATTTCCAACATCCTGATAATTTTCTATTCGATAAAAATCGCACAAAACTCGAAATACTCGGTAGAAACTTTACAGAAACTACTCAAATCGTGCAGAAATATCATATCAGAAACATATCAAAAGTTGTGCGGTAAAACTTTCGTCAATACAAAATTATGCGTGTTATTCGGTAACGGAAACACAAAACTGGGCACAGAATTATCAAAACTCAAAATCTTCGAAATCAGAAATAGGATTCGGATTCCTTACTTCGAAACAAACAAATCTTCCAACTACGTCGTCGGACGAAAAGCGCTCCGCGGGCTCCGAAATCAGCTTCTTCTTTCTCTTTCCTTCTTTTTTCTCTCTTCAAATGAATCAAAAATATCTCAATTCCGATATTTATCAACACTGATCGTCCCGGACGATCCAAATTCGTCCCGGGACGAACTCCCATGGACTCCAATCGTCCAGACGAAATTAAATGCCAATTTCGTCGTCCCGGGACGAAACTCTCGGGTTCAGTTCGTCCCGACTACTCCAGGTTCGTACAGACGAAATGACAGATTTCTTCATAATTCTGTACAGATCGTCCTAGACGATGTCCCTGATCGTCCCGCACGATCCTGAGAGAAACAGCCTTTACACTATGCCTATTTAAAAAAAAAGTTATAATGTACTTAATCGCATAATTTATTAACAATACTTAGTTTATAATTTACCCTAAATTATATAGGCTTTTTCACAACTAGAAAAATATGTCACAACAAAACAAATGAAAGTAGATTGTTATTAATACCTTTGTTTATAATGCAATAAAGAAAGGTATCATAATATATTTGCTTTTTGAGATGAACACAACATGAACTAATTGCCGGTGATACCAAGATACTAAAAGGTCGAGACTGTTAAAAAAGTTAGGATGGCTAAGTATGTCACACACATTTTTTAGTTGATGGGCGTTATATGTTATATCGTTATCAAGATATATGATCGGTATAATTTATGGATGTTATAGGATTGGCTTGCTCGGCCAACCCTTGTTATAATAAATAAATAAATAAATAAAAGGTCAAGAATGTCATTTTGGATGACTAGAGTAGTCATTCTCATGGAGGCAAAATAATTAAGATCTTGATGGGACATGTAAGGTGATGCAAGAAGGTAATAAGGTGACTAGTGGAGTTAAAGTTGCCCTCTGACCCACCGTTGCTTAGTGTAGTTGGTGGACGAGAACGGTTGAGAACCCCCAACTCATGCTCGATTCCCTTCGAGTGTCAGTGCGTCATAAGTGGGGCCCGATCAAGTGCGGGCCAAAAGGTTTCTGGGGTAGGTGCTTCTTCTAAGTCAGCCACTAATTAATCATGTAGCCAAGCGCCCACTCGGAGGTCGCAACTGTTGAATACCTCGTTCCAAAAAAAACAGCCCTCTTTGAGATTGAGATGGAATGACCTGGTGAAAGAAAACAAGATGGTACAGAAAGGCCACTGTGCCATTGATGATGGTTGTAAGTCCTGAGAATTAGAGATGAAATCTCACAATGGTAGCAATAAAGAACCACCAGAAGGTTAATTAGGGAGAAATTATAAAAAAATTTGTTGGGTTGGTTCTACTCTATCATTTATAATTTTTATTTCTTCTTTACTTTTATAGATATTAAACATCTATTGTGGTTAACATAATAATAGATAAAATCAACCCAACATTTTTTAATTAAGAATCGCAGCTTTGCTTTGGAGCAGAAAGTTTTTTTTATTAATTTAGTAAGATGTATGTGTTTAGGTGCACGAGGACCACATTAAACTAACTAATACTTACTATAAAATGCTAATTCACAACTAATCACTTGATTAAGAAATTTTATAATATTTTTAGAAGATTAGATTTAATTAATACTATAGTTTGTGCAGAAAATTAGTTTACATGAAGGAAAGGGCAAAGCTCTAGTCTAAACGAGGAGAGATTATTACGTAAAGAGTCCGGACCCAGCTTTTCGTTCGGACTACAATTACGTGGAGACACTAACTTTCTCTATCTTGTACACATCTTGTGTATAAGAGAGAGAAAAATCCGCGTATTGGAGTCCGGATAACCACACGTAATAATTTTTATCTGAACCAGAGACATGTAGCTTAATTATTAATAAATTTTATAATATATATTGATTATTTTTTTATAGATAACATCAAAATTAATACTTAAATAATTAGCATGAAATTAATAAAAATATAAATTTAATAAAAATATTTTCATATTTTAAGTTTTTTTGTCACCTTTCTCATTTTATATATTAATATTTATTATGAATATGACTGTTTGTCTTTGGATTTTTATGATCTTACAGCCTGGAGCTATATATCTTATGCAAAACTTTGTATGGTTATCTAAGCATATAAAATTAGAACTTGCTAATCAAGTAAAACATAAAAACCTAATCTTGTTTAAAAAATAATTAAAACAAACTAACACACTTTATATAAACAAAGTAATTTGTGTCCATCATCGGATAAGAACAAACTATGCTTTGATAAACTCATCACTCTCCTATTGCATTTTGATGATCTGAAGATCAATGCAAAGTGTCACATTATAAGCTTACACTACTTAAAATTTTATTTTTTCGCAGCAATTGTTAGGAGCGGTTTGAAAACGGCTATCAAAATCATATTTTTGCACCGGTTTTAACTACTGCTATTTGCAACGGTTTTAACCGCTAGCATATTCCGAACTTATGCCCTAGTATTTACCCGGTTCGACGCTTGCTAGCTAACTTCTCCTTCGCAATCGATCCCCTTCTCTCTTTCTCTCTTCCACGCTGCTCTCCTGACCTCTTCCCATCTCTCTCATTTTTTGTGCAGCTCAAGTTATTCATTGTGAATTCACGATAGCCTTTTTATTGATATGTTTGCAGTATCCTTCTTGTTTCTTCCTCCTTTCTCATAAGACCGAGTATGCTCCATATTTCTGAATTAATTGAAGATATGCAGTAGGGTTGGATGCTGATGTGTATATGAGATTGCAGTGAAAATTGAGGTTCCGTTTTTTTTTTTTTTTTTAATTCTGGATTTTTGTGACGTTTATAACCATCACAAACATACATAATTGGGATGGTTATAACCGCCGCAATTCACTTTAATAGTATTTGTGATGGTTATAATCGATGCAAATCTATGCAATTGCACCGGTTATAGCCGCTGCAAAATCCAACACTTTCTCAAATCTATCCCGCTGGTTCATAAATCGTTGCGGAATGTTGTTGCAATACATATCAATTACAATTGAATTATAACCGCTGGAATAAGTCAAAAATAATGTTGTGGTAGCCATATATATATATATATATATATCATTGATAGGCCATCATAAGATCAGCAAAAATATGAAGAAAAGTATTAGAATTACACAACCTATCCACATTATTATAGGTTAGTAACGCACATTAATTTTCAAAAAAAAAAAAATTAAGATATATGGAAGAAAAAAGAAACAAGAGTGTAGGTAAGAAGAAAGATCATTACAAATCCAAACCTCTCAACTATGAAAAACCATTCCATCACTACATATTATTATGTATAAAATGTTTATAATAAAATATTCCATACATAATAATACCCAATAAAACATAATAACCATATAACATACTTCATATAAAACAGTACTCTACATGAATTTAGCACATGCAACAATCATCAACAACATATTCTTAATCATACCCTTAGAGTGGAAACCCCTTCTTGCTCTCACCTCCAACTCCTGAGAGTTAGAAGAAAACCAAGATGAAGAAGAAGATGAAGACAAGCTTGGCTTTCTTAGCTTGATGAGCTTGCTCTTGTGGGATCTTGTACTCATAGTCATCTTCTTGTTGGAGGTGATCGAGTGGAAGGAAGGCGGAGGAGTAAGTGGTGGGACGGTGGAGGTGGCCATGGTGTTCTTCGGCGTGCCGGGCTGAGATTCCCACAAGAAGGGGACAGCAACGGTGGAGACAGCGTAGTAGAATCTTAAGGAAGAGCTGCTCTCCAAGTTCTCCTTGGAGAGCAGGAGAGAAGAGAGCTTCCTGTCATGAGTTCTTCTTTGAGCCTCTTGATACATAGTTTCTTCTTCTTTTAGGAGAGAGGAAGAGAGAAAGAGAGAGGTGTGTGAGATAGATTGAAGAAGAGTAGAAGGGTGTGGATGGGGACTTGGCTTATTATTAAGAAGTGGCTTTTGGTGTTATGGTTATGGGTAATATATGAACTAATATTAAATGGGGAATAATTGGGTTAGGATGCCTTGATTAAATATTTTATTAAGAATAGTCTCAAAATCAGGTGCTATGTAAATTTTTATTGATTATTTATATTTTTTATTTATTTGAAAATAAATTTAATGATTTTGAAATTTAAAATCTTAAGATAAAAATTTATATGTTAATTTTAAGCTAGTATGATGATACAATATATGTCAAAATAAAAAATATTTGGATTAAATTAAAATATTTAAATAAAAAATTTTATGAAGAAAACTATTTAAAAAATAAAATATATTTTATTGAGTATTTATCTCCTTATTCTATATATAGTGCGAGGAGAGTATTTATCGCAATATATAATATAATATAATGATTTTATAGATGTCAGGTGGTGGTCCGGCAAAGGAGAGGGCCTCAGGTGGTAGTCCAACGAAGGTGAGGGCCTCAGATGGTGGTCCGGTGAAGGAAGGCGAGGGCTTCAGGTGGTGGTCCGGCGAAGGTGAGGGCCTCAGGTGGTGGTCCAACGAAGGCGAGGGCCTCAGATGGTGGTCCGGTGAAGGCTATATATGGCCTCAGGTGGTGGTCCGGCGAAGGTGAGGGCCTTAGGTGGTAGTCTAGCGAAGCTCCGGCGGTGGTTCGCCGAAATTCCAGCAGTGGTCTGGCGAAACTCTGGCAGTGGTCCGGCGAAACTCCGGCGGTGGTCCGGCAAAACTCCGGTTGTGGTCGAGGAGGAGCTTCTTTCTTCTCTTCTCTTCTTCTCTTCTTCTCTTCTTGCTTGGATCCCCTCTCAAGAGAAATGAGGGGTATATTATAGATTTTCTGGAGTGGCATGGCCCGTAAATAGATGAGAGATCAGGGAAAAATATGGAGTGGTTCGGATGAACGGCCGATATTGAATCCTTCGATCGTAAACCGTTTATCAGATATTTGAAGGTCTTAATGACTTTGGAATTTGGCAATCATGGGCTCGTTGGATTCGTCTCATTGAGCCTCTCAATTCAACTATAAGTTCGTCAAGTTTGGAAACTGTTTGGAAATCCAAATTGTGGTTTGAACCTTCCAATAGCGCTTCTAACCCTCGATTTGGACCCGTTTGGGCTCGGATTGGGTTGAATTTGGTGTCGTTGGGTTCGTAACATCGAGACACTCAGTTTGACTTGATTTTGCATCGAGATTTGTGCCCGATCAATATAATTTTTTTATGATGTAGCAATAAAAAATTCAAAATTTAAGGAAAAAAATTGAATATTTAAATATAAATTTGATGCATGTAAAATTTAATCTCAAAATAATAATAATAATTTTTAAAACTTTTACTACTAAATTATGTAAAAGCCATAACTTATATATTAATGCATCGATTTAATAAAATATCAAAACATAATTGTCAAACCAGTTTGAAAGCTATAGCCTTACTTAAATAAAAAAAAATATTTATAGTTTGCATAATTGAATCCCTCAGAAGAACTTAGTTTGTTAATATGCTGACTTGATAAAAAATTACGTTAATAATTGTCATTAAAACTGCTAAGCACATGTGCCTCTAATTGGTGTACGGCCTATAACTATTACATTTAATTTGCAATAAATATAATATAAAAGTGGATTTATTTGTTATCTAATGCAATTTTTTAAATAAATAAACAAATATTCTAAACTAAGACTTAGTTTGGGACAATTTTTTTATTGATTTCTAGAACAGTTTTTTTATACAAAAATTTACAGTTCAAGAAGTTTTTAAACTAAAAAGTTGTTTTAGAAAACAACAAGAAACCTATCCTAAATATGAGCAATTATTACATCCGGTGTCCGAATGCGTTCAGAAACCAATAACCACACGCCACGTCATCTGAAACTCGGTATTTTGGACTCGGTATACATTCGCATCGTTCGGTTTTTGACCGGTTGTAATAATTTCTCTTAGATCCTAAATTACCCACCTCGAAAATTTTTCTCTAAACAAAACAAATATTTTAGCTATTTTGTCCCATTTGAATAAATACATTGCTCACAAGTGTAAGAAAAAATTTTCTTTTTTTCTTTCACCCTTAAAGTTACACACATCCCCATCATATATTGCCCACCATTGAAAAAGAGTTTGAAGCTTTGTTTGTGATAGCTTATTTATTGTTTTGTAAATTTGTTGTAGAAAGCAGTTTTGTAGTTCAAAAATTTTTTGAAAGTAGTGAAAAAATAATAGTAAAAAAGAAATAATGGTTAAATACTGAAAAATAATATAGTAAGAAAGTTGTCTCGAACGAAGTTTGATGCTGCCTTTGATGAAAAGATCAGCAAAGATTTATAAGGCTTCGTTTGGGGCGGCTTTCTTGTTACTTCTTAACGTAGCTTTCTAGTTCAATAATTAAAATTTATGTACTAAAAAACTGCTTTAAGAAGTAACAAGAAAGTCATCCCAAACGAAGCCTAAATTTTGTTTGGCATCGGGACCATAGTTTGTTTAATGTAATGATTCAGAGTTTAAATGGTTAGGTTGAGTTGAAAGTGATTGGTGGTTGCAAATAAATATTGCATGTTTTCTACGGCATTTATATTCATTCATACTTATATAACTTTGTGTCTTTATTAGCAAGCATTTTATGACGAGTTCAAAAACTTTTTTAAACTATTTTTTTATTAACGTTCTTATTTTTAATATATACTTATTGATATATCACAAAAAAATTGGCTTGATAAGGCACGAATCTCAAGGCATATTCATGCAAGAAACTTCCAAAATTAAAATGGGAATCATCAAAACTCTGATTAAACATCTCAAAAAGACGAACCCAACAACATCAAAATCAGTCTTATTTGAACCCAAATAAGTCAAAATCAAGAGTCCAGAGCATACTTGAAGGCTTTTTTTTTTATTTTTTATTTTTTTAAGCCTACTTGAAGGCTTCAAATCATTAATTGGAAAAGTAAATGATTTTCAAATATGACATGCATATATTTGAATTGAGCGACTTGAGAAAATGAATCCACCGAGCCCGAGATCATCAAATTCTAACATCATTAAGGCACTTAAATGCTTGATCAACATTCTATGATCGAGGGATTCGATATCAACCGTCCGTTTAGAACACCCCCAACTTGACCTTGATTTTCTCCATATTTACAACCCATGCCAATCATATAAAATTATAAATAGACCCCATTCTTCACATAAAAGAGGAGGAGAAAAAGAAAGAGAGGAGAAAGAAAAGACTTTGGGAGCTATACCGTTGAAGTTTTTTCGGACCACCTTCGTAGTTCTTCTAGACCACCATCAAAGTTCTTCTCGATCGCCGTCAAAATTCTTCTAGACCACCCATGGGATTCTTCTCGACCGCCATCAAAGTTCTTCCCAACCATCACCATATTTTTGCACCAAGAGTATCCGTCTGAAGATTGGCAAAACTTTTCAATACATTGTATACTCCATGTCCTTGGGATAAAGGATGTATTGACTTTTGTAATATATTCAAATATTAGTGGAGTCGTTTTGACTGGGCAAGGTCTTGTAATTTTTCTCTTTCACAAAATTTTTCAAATATTAGTGGAGCCGTTCCATATAGGTTGTTAAGCCTATGCAAATGTCTCATGGCTAACCAAGAGGGGAGGTGAATTGGTAATTTAATATTTTCATGAATTTTAAATAGAAAACTGTTTTTTTTTTTAATTTTACAAAAGTAATTTTTCAACCATAAATACTAAATTGCTAAAAAAATAAAAATACGAAAATAAAAAAGAATACAAGAATTTATAGTGGTTCGATCCAACAAGACCTATGTCCACTCACTGAAGACTCCCTCTTCAGGTATTGCACTATTACCGAGTGACTCTCCTTTTGCTCCCACAGTAAGGCGGAGAAGCCTTTACAATTTTCCTCTATTTCACCAATCCCCGATGCAGCAGAGAACCGTAGTCCTTTCACACCCTTCAAGTGTCGGCAGAGAACCTTCGTCTATTCATACCCTCTAAGTGTTGGCAGAAAACAGTCGTTTGTTCACACCCTTCAAGTGTCGACAAAGTACCGGATCTTCTTCAAAGATCTTCTCTCGAGCCACTAGAAAGAAATAATGAAGAGTAGTAACCAAAAACCAAAAGAGATTCTTACCTTTGAGTAGGGCTGCAAACGAACCGAGCCGAGCCGAGTATGTGAGTGTTCATGTTTGTGTTCATTTAATATCAGATTGTTCAAGTTTGGTTCATGTTTGTTCGAGCTTTATTGTTTGTGTTCATGTTTGGTTCATTTAAATTAATGAGTGTTCATGTTCGGTTCATGTTCAGTTCATGTTCGTTCGTTTAGTGCTTATCGAGCTTGTTCGCGAACATATTTAACGAATTCTTTTTTAACTATCAAACAAACACGTTCATGAACATATCTATGAACAAACACATTTATAATAAAAGCAATTGTCTATGTAAGAAAGGCAATGATTATTTATATTTATTAATTTTATAGTCAAATATTAATTATTTTTATCGAGCTTATTCACGAGTTCAAAATCGAACACGAATCGAGCTTCTTATCGAGCTTAATGTCGAGCTTGTTCACGAACTTCAAATGATGTTGTTCGCGAACATAAATGAGCCGAACACATTAGTGTTCAAGTTTGTTTATTTAAGAATCGAGTATTTAAAATATTGTTCAAGTTTATTTGTTTAGTTAATTAAACGATCACAAACGAGTTTTAATCGAACCGAACAACGAGTAGCTCGTCGAACGTTTGGTTCACTTGCAGCCCTACCTTTGAGTACCCTTGTGATCCCTTCACACTCCACTTGCAAAAATTCTCTCTCAAACACTCTCTCACTTGCTCTCAAAGAACTCACGAAGAACAGATTTTTTAAAGTCAGTTTCAAAGGACTTTTTATGTGAAAGGCTCAAAAAACTGTCCAAAAAATTGATAATTTCCATTTTGAGCATGTACGATCGTGCGGTATGATCATACTTTGTACGTACGAATAATTCAAAAAAGGCTCCATACGAACCTGTACGAACTATTTTTGTACATAATAATCATCTAGTACGAACTATTTTTGTACTGTGCGAATTATTTCATATTATATGAACTGTTAAAAAAATTTTGAATTCATTGGGATGAAAAAGTTCCCCACTTTTTCGTACTCTAGATGTTATTTGTACGAACATAAAATTGTATAGTAAGATCCGTTCGGAAAAATTTTGGGATTCGTCAGGACAAAAAGGTTCCCCACTTTTTCGTACTCGATCTGGACGTTGTCTGTATGAATATGAAATCATATAGTACGATCCGTTCAGAAAAATTTTGGGATTCGTCGAGACGAAAAGGTTCCCCACTTTTTTGTATTCTAGACATCGTCTATATGAACATGAAATCATTACAGTAAAATCCATTCAGAAAAATTTTGGGATTCGTCGGGACGAAAAGAGACTCATCCAATTAGTACTCTGGACATCGTTTGTACGAACATGCCATCGAACAATATGATCTGTATAGGAAAATTTTGGGATTTATTAGGACGAAAAGGGACCCATCCAATTCGTACTCTGGATGTTGTCTGTACGAAGAAGCCTTCATACAGTACGATCAGTACTTGGAAAAATTTTCTAACTTCAATTCGTTTAACTACTTGTAGGAGGAAATAACTGAACAAATCATCCCGTACGAAATGAATTTGTACAGTACGATTAGTTTAAAAAATTACAAATTTTAAATATTCCCCCAGTGTGTATGCATGATTACTCAATTACAATCACATTATCTCATATTTAATAAACATAAAAAATATATACTACAATTACAATGAACCTTAATCTAATCTAATTTGAAGTCTTCAATAATATGGAGTATGATTTTCCTAAAATGTTAGTACATACAAACAACAAAAGCAATATATCCAAAATATGTTATGAGAAATAGTGATTAAAATAATAATATTTAGAATCATAAAAAATACACATTTTGCAATAATCTCAACAATTGAAAAACTAAATTGCAACAATCTCAACACATGACAATTATAAATATTGAAAAATTAAATTATATATTCTTTTTTATGAGAATAATCATAATTTTATTTTATATTGAACAATAAAAATACAATATTATAATGCTTGAAGAAGTATTTGTTAATCTTAAATTAGTAGCCATGTTTTATAAAGCAAGTAGATTTTTATGAATATACTCCTATGAAGTCAAGTTATGGTTTGAGTTTTATACATATATAGTATTCTCCTTTTAAAAAAAAAAACTGAAATCCCTAATTGACTTCATTTGGCATATGATCTTTGAGCTAACATAGTATTTTTGGGTGCCTCTTTTTGGTTTCAAGAAATAAAAATGACATTTGCAAAGGTGAATATGTTGGAGACTAGGCGAATGGATTTACAAATAGGCAATTTCATATGGGCAAATAGTTAAAATTGAACAACGTTGAGTACGTGTCATCATATAAGAGTAAAATAAATATTTGTTTGAACTAGAGTGTTGCAGTGCTGAGCTTGTGGCATTTATCTTTCGGGCTTAGCGATGCCAGAAATCATCATCGTGCATGGCATTAAAACTTCTATTCTATAGTAACTCCGGATTCAGCATGTAGTGCTGTGGCGCAGCGTGGCAGCACTCTTACCTCTTGTATTTTGAAAATCTATATTGAAATGAAGCATGTTTTATTTTGTTTAAATTACATGTCTTACTAAAACTTTTCTTTGGGCTTATGATACTTTAGGAATCATATTTTACTTTAAATTAGATTTAAAGTACATAAATTAGGCAAAGTTAATTTTAAATCCTTCATTCTTAATTTAGTTTATGTAGAAGACTTGTATGAACTTAAAATATTTTGTGTAATCTATTGTCTCAATGGGGGAGTAGACGAGTAATTAAGGGATTTTTAACTTATCTTTGATATGCATAGACATATGATAGTTAAGGTTTTGAAATCTTAAAGAGATATTAAAAGTATAGTTGAGAAAAATCTTAGCTAACATTCTAATGAATTTGACAGAGATGAGGAATAATTATGCTTTGATTCACAATAACATTAAGAAAAATCTACTATTACAAATATGAGTTTTTAAATATCATAAGTTAAGAGTGCTTTAGATATAGAATTTACTTCTTGAATATATAGTTATTAATATTCAATTGCACACCCTTTTTATTCGATCAATAAGATAAATTAAGAAGTTCATATAAACAATACTATAATGACCTTAGAGTAATTCAGATCGTGGCCATGGGAACAATACTTGACTTGTCACTTTATTACATGACACGACATGTGTACTTGCGTAGAACATGATTTACACTACATATAACAAGCACATGTAATAGAATTTAGTAGTGCCTATCAATTTGTTGGTATTGTTGTCAGAGAACGAAGTTAATTATCATTTATTTCATTTATATTACTGAATGATTTGTTGATTTAATCTTATCATTATTTTTATTGAACTTGTCTTGTGTTGGCACTATTGTTTATTTCTACAGAATTTTTGTATTGTTCTATTTTAATTGTTCAGGAGTGCATGTTGTGATTTACATATTCATATTGTGTGGGTTAATGTTGCATGTATAATAGGAATCAACTCATAGACACTTTGTTTGATTTTGAAATATAAATAACTCTTAAAAAATTAAAAAAAAAACTAGAAAATAAAAAAAAATAAAAAAAATGATTAACCTAGTTGAGGAGAATGGCCAAACCATACTACTTAGAGAATAAGTTGATCCTATAGTTAAAGAGTATTCACTTAAGTATTAATAGACTAAATATTCAGGCTAATAATTTTGAGCTAAAATCATCCAAATGATACAAAATTTAACGTTTGGGGGAACCCCTATAAAATATCCCAATCTGTATATAGCTAATTTTTTAGTGATAAGTTTACATTCAAGTATAACAGAGTTTCTAATAATACTGTTAAACTTATAGTGTTTCCGTTCTCATTAAAGGATAAGGCTGTGATGGTTTTTGGCTTTTATGAAGGTAGGATTGAGTGGCGTGGAGATGTTCCAAATGAGGCTTTTCCTAAGAAATTTTTTCTGAGCTCTTTAAGTCTTAATTTCAAGTTTGACTTCATTGGGTACAAACTTTATTCCACCTACTACATTCATATTATCTCTTTATACCTATGTGATTATTTAACCTATTTCTTGTGGTGGTGTAGGTTTTTTCTTTGCAACTGTTTCCTTTTGCAGGTGGAGCTCATTCTAGATCAGTCCAAGGATTTTTGTAGAAAGATTAATTGGGGTTTATTGCGGTACTTGTATCTTTCTTTTTTGGATGCTAGTATATAGCATCAATAGCTTGTTACTAGGTTGCATTGTATCTTTTGTTAGGGGAGTTTATTGGCTCTTAGGTTTTATTCTGAAATTTTTTTGTAGCTCCTTTGAGCTTTCCGAGCCAATGGACTCCTTTAAGGTTTTTGTATTTCTTTTTGTGTTTTAACACGTAATTCCCTTTGGGTTTAAAAAAAAAAGGATAAGGCTATGATGTGGTTGAACTCTTCACCCCTAGACTCGATTATCACATGGAATTAGTTAGCTCACAACTTAGAAATGAAATTACCGCATTCAAAGAAATTGCTTAAGAAGTAACCCACACCTTGTATTACCTGATTTTCTTATCATTTAGACATTTTATAATAGTCTTGTAGGTTCCCTTAGCATACGAGCTAGCTTGTTTATATGAAAAAAAGAAAATTATTATTATCCAAATAACTATTATAATAAAATGATAATAAGTCGAGTCATGACTGACTTGCTAGCTCATCAAGCTCAACTCACGAGCCATTTTATCGAGTCAAACCCAAGCCTGCTCACAAGCTAGCTTGACACTTACACCCCTAGCCTTGGCCATAGAAACCTATTGTGGGTGAGTGGGCTTAGTTGGGGTGAGTGAATCATAGGGCATGTGCTAGTCAACATGAGTACTTTGAAGGAGCTTGTCAATAATGATTGTATCCTAAATCCAATCTCTTAAGACAAGTCTACACAATGTGGTCTCATGCAAGGTAGAGTGAATGTTGTACCCAAGGTTGGCACCAACAATCATTTTTGTAGGGTCATTCATTTTTACAAGCAAGTGCTACCTCGACTAGGTGATCCTCCCAATCGAATAATTCGATACCTGTGAGTTACCTACAAAGGAATAAACAAATGTACAATCTAATAGGTTTTTTTTTTTATTTGATGCACGATAAGATTTAATTGGAACCCTTGTTGATATATGTGCATGATTAGAGACATATTCTTATACTAATTTGATCAATTTGCTATTGCTTTTCCCACAAATATATAATCTTTCAAAAAATATTTGTTTTTGCAGCATGGAGTTCATTCAATAACTATATAATCCATGAAATTCAAAGGACTATTGCTTCTTTTTGTGGATATATGTGGCATATTTTTGTAAATTTCTTTGAATAGTGAAACATTATTCAAATAAAAAGCTTTAAATTTAGTGGCTTAATACTATTTTTAGCCATTTTTAAAATCATAGCAAAAAATATTTGTTTTTTTTTTTAATTTTTTAGCAAAAATAGTTGTTAAACATGAATATTATCTTTAACTCAAATTTTTTTAATTATGTCAATTATTATTATGCTTAAATTTTCTATTCAATGTAAAAATTCATATTATAAAAAATACTTATAATAGATCCACTTGTACCCTAATTAAAAATATCTTTTTTTTAATTATTTTCTTACCCTAATTTAAAATATCTTCCTTAATCATCTATCAATGATTAGGTATGTTAGATGTACAAAGGAAAGGGGTGAATGTGGTGCTATAAATGAATAGAGTTCCAATAATTTCGTGCTTTAGCATTGTTGGCCCAAGAAATAAATGACTTTCAATTAAGATTTTAAAGGTGGTGTTTGGTTGGCTAGAATTAGGAGGAGGATGATATCACTCAAATAAAGCTTACTATATTCAACGTTGTGATCCTTATAAAAAATATTGATTAATTATAATGTTTTTATAATTTATGAATAGATGATCTTCATATAATTAGGGCTGCAAACGAACTGAGCCGATCCGAGTATGTGAGTGTTCATGTTTGTGTTCATTTAATATCAGCTTGTTCAAGTTTGGTTCATGTTTGTTCGAGCTTTAGCGTTTGTGTTCATGTTTGGTTCATTTAAATTAAGGAGTGTTCATGTTCGGTTCATGTTCAGTTCATGTTCGTTCATTTAGTATTTATAGAGCTTGTTCGCGAACATATTTAACGAATTTTTTTAACTATCAAACAAACATGTTCATGAACATATCTATGAACAAACACATTTATAATAAAAGCAATTGTCTATGTAACAAAGGTAATGATTATTTATATTTATTAATTCTATAGTCAAATATTAATTAATTTTATCGAGCTTATTCATGAGTTCAAAATCGAACATGAATCGAGATTTTATTGAGCTTCTTATCAAGCTTAATGTCGAGCTTGTTCACGAACTTCAAATGATGTTGTTCGCGAACATAAATGAGCCGAACACATTAGTGTTCAAGTTTGTTTATTTAAGAAACGAGTATTTAAATTATTATTCAAGTTTGTTTGTTTAGTTAATTAAACAATCGCAAACGAGCTTGAATCGAACAAAACAACGAGTAGAACATTTAGTTCGCTTGCAGCACTACATATAATGATGTTTTGATACTCAATTAGTTAGATTTGTGACATCTTGCTCATCACAGTACATTGACACTAATCTTAAAGTTCTTCAGTACATTTAGTAAGTAAAATTGTAACATATATTGCACTAATCTTAAAGCAAACAACATATAATTGATTGTCACAATTTCGATCTCTATCAAAATAGATAACATGGGTCATCTATTCACCGTCAGACAAGTTAGAAGATTCATGTTTGATCAAGATTCATACTTAATGATGCAATCCTATTAAAAAATTGTTAAATTATAATAGTTTGGTCGAGAACACAATGATTTATGATCAGATGATCTCCATGTAATGATGATTTAAATGAATGATGATCCTTCTAGCTCTTATATTGCTCAAACAACAATCATATCATGTTAACTTACCAGTCTTTTGCTTTAGTTGATAGTTTCTCCTATAATAAAAATGATTTTTTTTTTTTTTATAATGAGAGGATCAACTAATTTATTTAATAAGGAATTTAGAAATTATTATAAATATTTTGTGATTGAATTTCTTTTACATTCAAATTATCTTTCTACACTCAATTTTTTTCCAAAATATAATTTTGCTTAAAAATTGTTAGCTTACACATCTCATATGATCTTCAAACTTAAGATTATGAGTCTAATTTTCATAAAGAGTAATAAATTACTTGTAAATATTATATTATATATTTTTATTATAATTTAGTTATTCATCAAATATTTAAAAATAGAATTTATGAAATAATACAAGCATTTTGTTTATAATTGCAAAATCTTGAGCATGATATGAATATGAAGATCATGATCCTTATGTCATAATGGGCAGATGTTGATATGGGACTGTGATATTTCTTTCATTTTCAAAGAATGTGAAGCTTACCAACTCTCATCAATAATAATGGAACAAATTTATGAGTGCTTGCATTTTATGAGTTATTTTTTATGTTGGTGTGTAACTTTTAATTTATTCAGGTTGTTTGATTAATAGATTAAAAGTAGAAGAACACAAGGCTTTATGGGAGGTTTTTTGGGACCATGATGAACCTTGCTAATCATTCTATTTGTTCTCGTTTTATTCTCATTTATCGCCTTCTGGATTAGGGGTGTCAATATTTGACACTACACGAAAATTTGATTCAAACTCGACATGATAATTTTGGGTTAGACTCGACCCATTTTCGAAATGGGTTGGTCGGGTTCCTGGATTTGATCCGTTTGAAAAATGGGTCGGTTTCGGGTTGACCCGGAAACTAGAAAATGACCCAAAAACGTGTCTACCCGTGTCTCCTGCCCGCCCTGCCCACGTTGAGTGACCATGTTGCCCATCGAGTCTCTTCGCGTGAGTCAAGGTCACGTCGCCATCTCTTCATGTTGCCCGTCGTGTCGCTCACTGCAGCACCATCACCGTCGTTATCGTGCGTCCACGCCTGCCCTAGCGACTTTGCCAAGCCACTCCATCTATCATTGTCGTTGCCGGATCAGATTCGGGTTGACCCATTTAGACCTCAGTTAACTCAGATTCACCTCCTACTTCTTGCTTTATTTCTCTTGTTGGCAACGTTGATGGATTTCTATGCTGCTCACTAACTAGCACCCTCTTGACATTTATCATCATTCCTCAAGCAGTAATCTTTGAAGAAAAAATCAAGTGGTTAGTGAAAGCAACATAAAGATACTCTTAACAATATCGTGGAGGAATCTGTAAAAACCTAAAATGCTTAAAATGAAATTATTTGAAAATCTGAACTGGAAGCAACTAGGGCGCTTGCAAGTGTAGTGGTGCTGGGGAGAAATTATTGTGTGCGGAATCCGAATGCATTCGGATTCTAATCACTTAATGCCACGTCAGCGATTGCACTCCGGAGCCAAGTGCATCTAATGACGTGGCGCATGCTGATTAGAATCCGAATGCTTTCGGATTCCGCACATAATAATTTTTCATTCTAGGTTCGTCAAGAAAGTGCCGCCGCGATGCTCCAATATAATTTGTCCATATGTCTGATTGTGTTGTTTGTGATGGGCTCCAATATAACTAAAATTGCTAAGTGAAAAAATGTGGAAGCCAAATATGAGAACATAAAGTCAAATTTATCTTTTTGAGTAAAAATTCATGAGTGCTTGGCCAATGCCTTTTTTTTTATTGTTAGGAAAGGTGATTAATAAATATAAAGCATGCGGCTTGAACTTATCATTAGGGGTGTCAATATTTGACACAACACGAAAATCCAACTCGAACCCGACCCGATTTCAAAATAGGTCAGGTTCGGGGTGACCCGACGGGTTGCCGGGTCAACCCACGAACTCGTTTAAAATCAATTGCCCGCACTGCCCCGCCTGCTCGCGAAGCACCAGCGCTCGCCCGCGAGCACCCGTGCTCGCCCGCGCGCACCGCGGCCCCCCTCTGCCGCCCACGGG
>NW_021318918.1:673636-677059 GCF_001605985.2 Dendrobium catenatum
TCACGGCTCGCCCGCCGCCGCTTGCGACCCGCTGGTGCCGCCAGCTCGCTCATTTGCGCTCCCTCGCACGGCATCGGCTTCGCGCTCGCCTGCGCACCCGCTTGCGCTCGCCAGCGTGGCCACCTCGCGCACCCGTTTCAGGTCAACCAGTGTCGGGTCGGGGTCCGGGTGCAAATTCCAAAACGTTTACTTCCCGGGTCAGGTTAGAGTCGGACCCATTTGAACCCGGGTCATTTCCGGGTTCGACCCGAACCCCGACCCGTGACCGAAATTGACACCCCTAGTTATGACTTAAAGATATAATTAACCACTCTTTTACATATGGACCACAATAATTTCAGATTAATTAATATTTTGATAAACAAAGTTTCGAATATGCTTTCTGTCGGTGATTAGTTATATACGAAGTTATTCGAACTCTACTTCTACGTTCTCATATTGTATAATGCAACAAAGTCTCGAAATTGGGCCAATAGGTTTGAGTTTTATTTTAATCATTTAAATACTTTTGAAAAAAAAAAATCATATAATCAACACAAAGTGAAATTGGACCTAATTTATGTTAATGAAAATAAATTTAATCATATGTGATAATTCATTATATGCCTCTTGCCAAAAATAAAAATAAAAATATTATGTAACATATCATGACATGTTTACATCAAGATCGATTCCTGATACTTAAATTTGTACTGAAATTAATGTTTATATAATATCTAATAATTACACTAATCTCAGCATAATATAAATATTTAGAAGCTCATACTATTATAAATCACATAATAATATTCTTCTAATAATTCAATGTAAAATATACAGATATACCACAATTAATTGCATGAGTTACTAAATAATACAAGCAAAACTCGGGGCCTTATCGACAGACCAATAGAAGTGGTTCCATGGCTCAAATAGGTCATTTGGGTCAAAACACCTGTTTGGACCCTTAAAGGGCCTCTTAGGTCAACTCAGTTGACTTGGTCAACCAGGTTGACCCAGGGCCTGAGAATGGGTCCGACAGGTTGGGTTTGATATTTGAAACTTGCTGGAGGTGGTTGCATTCAATTTGGAGCTCGTTTGATTCAAAACGACTATTCATACCCTAAAGGGGTATTTTGGTCATTTTGACCTCATGACCACTAGAGGCTGAAATGAGTCCAACAAAATGCAGTTTATTGTTCAATAGGTCTGGATTAATGGTCGGGAAGTAACTAGAGGCTTTGGTAAAGGCTCTAAGGTCAGAATCTTCTTAATGGCAAGTCTAGTGGCATGGGCTATAAATATTTGAAGGTTTTACAACCTTTGGATTTTGATTTAGATTCTGGGGTTAGAGACCTCAAAATGAGCTCAAATTTGGAGGGTAGCCTCTAGAGACATGTCCCATCAATATGCAACTGACAGACCCTGAATCAGAGGTCATTTGATAGGGTTTTGAAGTGTTTGAAAAATCCCTGGAAAAGGCCTTTAGGACAAGGACCTTGGACTTAGGTTTTGAGTCTGGATTTTTGGATTTGGTCTGGATTTTGAGCTTGATTGATTGAATTTGAATTATCCATATCATTTATGATCATTTAGATGCTCATAAGTGATAGGATATGGTCATGTTAGATCAAAGGTAGGATCTAGGTTTGAACTTGATATTGAGACCTGGAGAAGTTTATAAGTCTGGATTTGATTTGAAAATTTGAATTGACTTGAGATTTGAATTAGAGCCTGGAGTCTAGAAGGATCCTAGGACCTATAATAGATCCTAAGGTCTGGATCTAGGAGAATCCTCGAGTTTAGGTTGATCTGGAAAAATCCTAGGGTCTGGATTGATTTGGAGATTAAATTGATCTGGGGTCAGGATTAATCTGGAGGCTGGGTGGGTCACTAATGACCTCATACAAAAATGAGGTCAACAAAATTCTAACCATTGCATCAAAAGGTGCCTCGATGTTTAACAATTAGGTTTTCTATTACTTAAGTGAGGGGTTTCACAATCTTCCTCACTTAAGTAACAGGCATCCTCATTAACATATGTATCCTAGAATCATCCACTAGGTAGATAAGACTCTATAGATGGCCCCTATAAGTTCAAGTGATGGCTCTCATCATGTAGCACTTTATCCTATACATGATTCAAGAGGTAGCTCTCATACCGTAGCACTTTGACTTGTATGACACTTATTTCATCTTTTGATTGGTGTATTGCTCTAATACCATTTGTAACACCTCAAACTCTTAACTATTGAGATATTGTTTGCTTTGGCTTAAGAGCCTAATGGTTTTATCCTGTTGGTGTAACTTCCCACCCAGTAGGTCAGCCATCCCATAATTACTCTGGGATGAGCATGCTTAACTACAGAGTTTCTTATAAAAATTCCAATCATTACACCAAAAGGTGCCTTGATGTTTAAGAGTTAGGCTTTCAAATACTTAAGGGGTTTAACAAGCTCTATGAAGATCCAAGCATGTGTGGAACTCCTAATGATTCACCCCTCAATGACACCATTGACCCAGTTCAGTGCACACAAGGTGTTCGCACAAATTCTCTAATGGCTACAAATGCAATTTTTTAGCAATGGGATGTTGTTCATAACTATATATTTTTTTCTATTTGTTATTTTTGTTTGGGAAATGGCTTTGCTATAGATTAAGGAGTGAAGAGGAGTTGAAAGTTGTCTTGTTATGGGCCAAAGACTATGGGGAATAATTGATTACTCAAAGTTGTATGATAAGAAAAATTTCTAAACATAACTGTGATACACTTGGTGGCTGGAATACTAAAGTTTTGTGGTTAATATGGTGTAACTTTGCTTTACCTTCATTTTTATATGAGAGTTTTAGTGCATGATATACTATGTACAACTAGTAAAAGTAGCAATTAGTCACATACTTCTTGATGAACTAAATAAACTATGGTTATAGAGTAAAAGCCACATGTCACTAATTCTAATGTACAATTATTTGCAATGTTTGCTGATAGAAAATGATGTTAGGACTCATTTGCTTCCTTGTAGATAAAATGATAAACATTTTATTTTCACCAAATTACAATTCCATCTTGTTTTAAAGAAAGTTTTGAGGAATTTGAAATCAATATTAGCAACCAAATGAACCGTTAGAGAATTCTTACATAATTATATTATTATATTTTTTCTATCTGACACTAACTTCAGAAGCATTCGAAGTAAAGTTAACTGCTACATGAAAGATACAATTATAGTTTTTGTGGATCTTTTATTGATTTTTCTTTGCCAATAATAATTCATTAAAAGTTGAGGATCTGCTCCCCGTGAAGCGAAAACCCTAATCCTTATGTTCCTGACCTCCCCACCACCACGGTGGCTTCTGACATCGGGAGAGGTTCTTCCTCTCCCTACCCTCAGATGGACCTTGATTCGAAGGATTTCGCCTCCCTCCCCCCCCCCCTTCTCCCCT
>NW_021318918.1:677223-717287 GCF_001605985.2 Dendrobium catenatum
TCAAAAGCTCAATATTTTCCTCTCTCTAAGCACATTAGAGGGAAATTGGCCAAGAAGGCCAAACCATCTAAATTCAAATCCTAATTCCTTTTCCCACTCTTTCTAGTTTGAATATAAGGGGGCTTAATAGACCAGACAAGGTGAGTGCATGCAAAGACCTTGTCCGAACTAACAACCTTAAATTATTATGTATTCTTGAAGCAAAGATTCAATCCTCTTCTATTTAGGATTCTTGGTTTTTAAATTCTCACCGCATCTTTGAGAATGAGCAACACTGTCATAATTTTGATTCTTTTAATTCGAGTAGGATTTGGATCGAATGGGACCCTTCCCACATCTCCTTCTCACCCACTTTCTTCTCTTCTCAACTTATTTATGGCATTATCTCGGTGGGCTCCTTCCCACCTTTTCACTTATCGATTATTTATGTTGCAAACTCCATGAAAGAAAGGAAAAGTCTTTGGGATAATATTAGAGAGTTGATGCCCTCTTCCCACCTTCCTTGGATGGTTATGGGAGACCTCAATTGCTTCATACATGATAAAGAGAAAATGGGGGACCCCCTTGCCTGCTAATAGGCTGAATGAGCTTAATGGGATCATCTTTGACTGTAGCCTTCATGACCTTGCTTCGGTTGGATTATACTACACTTGGTTCAATCAGAGGGCTGATTATCCTATTCACATTAAGCTCAATAGAGTGTTGGTTAATTCTCATTTCATGGACCACTTCTTTAGTGCCAATTACAAGGTGACACCTCCTATGTGCTCAGATCACTCTCCCTCATTTTCTCTACTTCAACCTCTCATAACCTTCATAATCGTTTCCTCTTCAAGAATTACTGGACCTTCATAGATGGTTTCTAGGATGATGTCTTGACTATATTTTCCCAGCCTACTACTAGAAGCCTAATTTTCTACCTCCAACATTGTCTGCAAGACCTTAAAATATCCCTTAAGAGGAGATTATGGGCCTCATCCAACTTCATTTCTAACATGATTCTAGAGTTGAAAAAACAAACAACATATTTTCCTTGATAACATTCAAATCTCTCCTTTGGAAAGTCATTTAAATACTTCTCTTCAAGGTATTAATGATTAGCTTGCTAGCTTTCAAGCTTCTTGGGCATCTTGGATCTCTCAAAGAGCTAAAGAGAGATGGTTATTTCAGGGGGAAGATGATCTTGATTTTTTGTATGCCAAAATTTGTGTCAGAAGGAACTTAAATAATTTTTATAAAATTTATGATGCTAATGGCACCCTCACATCTCATCATGACATTGTTGCTGCTTTGATTCAACATTTTAAAGCTCTTTTCAACTCTCCAAAACTGATTAATGCTAAAAACTTCTCAATCCCCGCTAAGAATTGCATTCCTCTCAATCTGGCTTCCTCCTTTGTGGTTCCTTTATCTTATGAAGAAATCAAAAAGGTAGTTTTTTAAGGGAATGATTCCTCCACTCTTGGTCCTGATGGGTTTTCTTTTGCCTTCTATAAAAGAGCTTGGCACATCATTAGCCCTCATGTCTGCAAAGCTGTAATGGAATTTTATAATTTTGGTTTTTTACCTAGAGGGTTTAAGGCTACAACAATCACTTTAATTCCTAAAGGAGCTCATGTATATTCCATTTTGGACTATAGGCCAAATTCTCTCTGCAATGTGCAGTATAAGATTATGGCTAAGCTACTAGCTAATAGATTGAAACAAGTGTTGCCTCTCATTATTCATGAAAGCCAGGTGGGGTTTATTCAAAAGCGATGTTCTACTGATAATATTCTTTTTGCTTCTGAGCTTCTCAAAGGCTTTAACTCTTCCATCATTTGCTTCTGTGCTAAGTTGAATATTCTCAAGGCATTTGATTCTATGTCCCATGGTTTTCTGATTCATAGAATGTGGCAGAAGGGTTTTTCGGAGAAATTTATTAAATGGGTGAAAGGTTGCATCTCCAATATTTATTTCTCTGTTTGTATAAATGGATCCCTCAATGGCTTCTTCAATTCCTCTTCGAGCCTGCATCAGGGATGTCCCTTATCCACGTTACTTTTCTGTATTATCATGGATGGGTTTTCTTGTTGCATGCTCCAATCTAATCCCCCCTTTTAGGCCCTCAATGTAATGGTTGCACAATTAGTCATCTCCTCTACGCTAATGATGTCCTTGTTTTTGGAGACTCCTTTCCTGCTAATGCTTCTTGCTTAGCCAACACTCTTTCCCTTTTTGCTAATGCTTTGGGTGATGCAGGACTAATTAGATGCGATGATTATGTAGTCATTTAGGCATTGCACAACTCTTAGATTAGAATAAATTCCGGAAATAATTACTTAGCAATTCTCAACGAAGATTCAAAACAAATAAGGAAATGATTTGCTTAGGCGAATTTACATGCTCTGAATTTTCAAACTTTCAAAATAGATAAGAACATCACACAACGCAAACAGTAGGCTTTAAATTAAATCCCTAATCTAACAATGAGACGTAGGATGCATAGAAGATTACACTCAATTCCTACAAATGACTAAGCTTGGCAAAAGCAATTTGAAGGAGCTTTCGTGATTACAATCAACCAATTGAGAATTTAGAGTTAGAAGAAATTTAATACAAATGGAGAAGAGAAAGACCTTCGCTCAAGAAGACATGGAGATCCGTCACTTGATGCCTTCAACGTCTTCGTCCATGGCTTCCTTTGATGCAAATAAGATGCTTCTCTTGAATAGTCACAAAGAGAAAGAAGTTTCTCTTGATACTGGGTTGGGAAACAACTTCCAATTGTAACTCTCAAAACCTGAATTTGAGCTCAGATTTTGCTCCAGAAATCTGTGAAAATTCTCAGATTTTTGATGCACGGGAGGTGCTTGGAAGAAGAGAACTCAAGGCATTCAATGGCTTGGCCTAAGGAGAGGAAAAGAACTGTTGGTGAGAGGGGAGGATCGGCAAGGTAAAGCAAATCCAGGAAACAGGAGGGGCGGCGGGATGATAAACGGTGGAGAGGGAATTGATTTCCTGATTTAATGTCATAAATTAGGAAATCAAATAAACTAAGACAGATGTAGGGAATTTCGGCTAAGTGATAAAGGGGGAATTTAATGAGAGGATTTTGATCTCCTAATTTGGTTTTAGGCTTTATGAAATATTTAATCAAATCCAATTTGAATTAAAATTTCAAAATATATATGAGTTAAAACTTTCCTAAAATAGTTGACTTAAATTAGGAAAGATTTTGAAATTCAAACTTGATTGATTTTGAATTTCAGAATTTTCCACAAGTGGTCTCCAACCTAATTAGGAAACTCAAAGGTGAAGGGAAGTGGAGTGTGGCCGGCGGCTATGGGGCTAGGCCGGCGGCAAGAAAAGGTTTTGGGCAAAGTGGACGGGGCTATGGGGGATTTTAGTGGAGCTTGGTGTGTGGAGGAAATTGAGGGAAGTTTGCTGGAGTTGGACGTGATGAAGACGAGTGATGGAAGGTGGCGAGGGAAGACAAAAATACAAAGAGAAAACCACGAACCCGGTCGTATCCAAGGTTGGTGGGTGATGCGCCAATCTCCCTCTCCAAGGATCTCTCCAAAGCTCTCCAAGAACTCTCAAATGCTCTCAAGCACAAGTGCAGGAAAAATTCTTAAATTCATTCATTAACCATAATAGAATAAAGTGGGGCTTTAAATAGCCTCCTATAACATGACTCGAAACAAAAGACACAAAAGCCCTTTGGGCTTACATACGACAACTCCCATAAGAGGGGTACTACGGGGAAGAAAACACATAAGCAACTAAATAAAATAAAATAAAATACAACGGCTCACAATGCCACATAAGCAAATAACAAGCTACATGAAAATACATCAACGACTCAAAAATATAAAGACTCGATCTTGGCCGTAGATCGGCGGCCGCGTCTCCGAAAAACTCTCCATGATGATCTGATGTCCCCATCATTGGGTCTTTTCATCAACCCGTCTAAGATCTCTATCCTCTTTTCTTAAAATTTGTAAATCCAAAAATCATTTGTGATTTTTTGGGTATCCCTCATGTGAGCTCTTTTCTCAAATACTTGGGTATCCCTATCTCCTCCTCTCAGCTCAATTCCACTCACTTCCAATCACTCCTGAGTAAAATTCTTACTCCACTTGATGGTTGGAAAGTTAAGTTTCTCTCTTTTACAGGTAGAGTACAATTTTTAAAATTCATTATTACAAACATAAATGCTTATTGGATCATAGGATCGATCATACCCAAGGCTTGCTACAAAGTTATTTCTAGACTCTACTATAGATTCTTATGTCATGGCCGGATTTCTGAAAGGAAACTTCATTTAATATCTTGGTAGAAAACTGATATTCCTAGACAATTGGGTGGCCTCGGTATACCATCTATTGATGCATTATATCATGCTAGTTATTGCTCATTTTTATGGAGGCTTTTTACTATGGATAGTTTGGCCATTTCCTGGTTCAAATCTAAATATTTATTCCCTTGGAAGCCCCTCCCGTAATGCTTCTAAATTTTAGAAAAGGCTCTGTTCTACTGCTCAGACTATTAAAAGCTCTATTTCTTTGGCTGTTTCAACTAATTGCAATTTTTTGAATGGCTTAGGACCCATGGTGTAACGGGAAGTCTTTGTATGTTATTTTACCTACCATTAGGCTTGAGTTGTCATTTGTTAAAAGCTATATTAAAAACAACCATTAGGCTCTCCCCAGTACTTTCCCTGAACTGCTTTATTCTGAGGTCTCCTTATGTAAGCAACCAACCATGTCTTGGGATGGCTTACTAAATCCTTCTTTCTCTATTTTTTACTCTAGTTTCCATGATAATTTGGAGGAGGTTAGTTGGTACAATTTTATCTGGCATAAACATTACTCTTTAAGATTTTCTTCCTATGCTTGGATGGTAGTTTTAGGCCAGTTAAAAAGTGCATATTTACTTCTTGTTAGATCGATTGATATAAATCTGGCTTGTTTGTTTTGTCTTATGGGTCGTGAATCTCATTTTCATATGTTCTTTGGATGTGAATTTTCATTTGATGTATCTCCAAATTATTGCCTATGTTTGATGGGTTCCTCCTTAGGCCAACCCTGATGCAGTCTTTTGATTTCATTGATGGTTTTCATGAGTTTACTTGATGGGAAAGGGATTTCTGCTATTTTGTTATTTGTAGCTCATTTTACTTTTTTATGGAAGGAAAGGTCCTTCTTATAGGTTTTCATTTTTCTCACATGTAACTATTTTACTTTAATGAAATTTGGGCTCATTGCCCTCTAATTTCCCGAAAAAAAAAAAAACAAATTTTCTATCTGATGAGTCTCATAATTCTTCTCATTCCCCAAAATATTGCAGATGAAAAGACTAACATCTCCATTGAGCATGCTCAGGTAAATTGCTAAAATTGTACTTTCCCTTATAATGTTATCTTTAGCTCTTATTTATATATTTATTTGAAAAAAAAATACTTTATAGTAATATGTTTCACTCAAGCAATGATTGTAATGACTTTATAATAATTTATTTTGTTATTAACTTTTAGCCTAAAAGTTGGATCATTGTATATCCATGAGGCTTTTTGTGCCTTGAACAAGGACTAAAAAGAACTCAACCCTTGGCCTCAAAATTGAGTGATACAGAGATGCTTAAAAGGTTTCTGAAAAAAGAAGAAACGTTGGAATGACATTTGGCCTCAAAATTGAGTGATACAGAGATGCATGATCTGAAATTTGTTTTTTTTTTTTTTGGGAAATTTTGGGGCCTTGGCCCATATATTACTAAGAAAAAAGGTTACAAGTAAAGGTGAATACAAGTAAAATCATCCCTTCATAAGCAAAAAATAAAAACTTATGAAGGTCCTATGTAAGAAAAAACCCCAACTATACCACCCATGCTATCAAAGATAAACCAAAAATGAAACAAGTTGAACTTCAGCTGACCGAGCACCAAAACTACAAAGAAACAGTAATGTGCTAGGAACAAAAAAAATCAGGAGCCTTCAACATTAAACAATCCATGCGCAGCCAATCTGAGAGAGCATTCCCCATCCAACCAGGAGGAAAACTTAACATTCGTGCCAGGCTTACGAAGCATAGAGGACACCTGAGAAAAGAAATAGCAAGTGCAAAGAAACCACATAATAAACAGAACCTTAGTTCTCAAAAAGGGCTCCAAGCAAATTAACCATGACTCAATTAATAAGCCCCTGGTTGCCCGTAGACCATCCAAGGGGTAACAGTCAAAGAACATCAAATGGAGCTTCATCATTGTCCTGGTTAATAAACCAATCCCGGCCAACCAGCACCACAAGTTGTAAAAAGCGGCCATCCAAATCAGATTACCGTCAAAATTTCTCCATCAGATAAGCTCCAAAACAATCCAATTGCAAAAACCTTCCAGCCAACTACAAGAAACATGGACAGTAGCACTAACAACAAAGTAAGTCACCCAGCTCCAAATAAGCCAAAACAGAAACTCCATAACAAAATGCTCGAGCACAGCAATCCCAGCCCAGCACGAAAAGAACAGAAACAAAAATATCAACCCCACCACGAAATGATCCAGAATCTCATTCAAACCAACCCAGCACCATAAAATAACAGGGCCCCCAATTTCAACCCAGGATATTAACAAACTTATCTTTGAGGTTATCATTTCCATTCCAATTGATTGTTTTAGCACGAACAACATTTATAATATCAAATCTCACCTTCCCAGGAGAATTCCAAACATTAGAAAATCTCCTGCAATTCCATTCTCTCCAGGTAAAATAGATAAAGGTGGCCAAAGTCAAATAACAGAAATATTTATCCCTCCTACTATAATCATGCATATTATCAAAGAAATTAAGAACCTGCATGAGGTTCGGTCTGAGGTAGAACATCCCAGTCACAGGAATCAAATCCGTGAGAATGGAGAAAGTGTAATCACATTCAAAGAAAATGTGGGAGTGATTCTCTAAATGATCTGAAATTTGTAAGGATTCAGTTAGAATTTATGTCAAAATAATTGCTTTAGGTTTATTATAATGTATTTTTAAGTGAGTTGTTTGTTGGATATTGAATAAAATGAAAGTTTCTTCTTAATGGAATTTATTTTTGTTTGAATAAATTATGAAAATTTGTTCAGAGGTTTAATGGTTGATCATAAATTATTGCTTTTAGTTCATTGACTAAAAAAGTTTAGTCATAATTCATGATAACCTAAGGCAAAGCACGCCCCTAAGACAAAAGAGTGTCTTAGATTTCTTCAATTATTACATTTTTTACTAAAAAATTGCTTTCAAAAACAGTAATAAAGTCATCCCAAATAAAATCTTAGTTGATCGACGACATATTTAGATTTATAATTTTTTTATATGTGTGATTGTGTTGTTTGTGATGGGCTCCAATATAACTTAAATTGCTAATGTGAAAAAATGTGGAAGCCAAATATGAGAACATAAAGTCAAATTTATCTTTTTGAGCAAAAATTCATGAGTGCTTGGCCAATGCTTTTTTTTTTTAGGAAAGGCGATTAATAAATATAAAGAATGCGGCTTGAACTTATGACTAGGGGTGTCAATATTTGACACGACACGAAAACCCGACTCGAACCCGACCCATAAATTTTGGGTTTGATCCGACCCGATTTCAAAACGAGTCGAGTTCGGGTTCCAGAAATCGACCCATTTGAAAAACGGGTCAGGTTCGGGTTGACGGGTCAACCCACGAAGCCGTTTAAAATCAACTGCCTGCACTGCCCCGCCAGCCCGCGAAGCACCAGCGCTCGCCTGAGCACACTGCGCTTAGTTATATACGAAGATATTCGAACTCTACTTCTACGTTCTCATATTGTATAATGCAACAAAGTTCTGAAATTGGGTCCAAATAGGTTTGAGTTTTATTTTAATCATTTAAAATACTTTTGAAAAAAAAAATCATATAATCAACACAATAGTGAAATTGGACCCAATTTATGTTAATGAAAATAAATTTAATCATATGTGATAATTCATATATATATGCCTCTTGCAAAAAATAAAAATAAAAAATATTATGTCAGCATATCTTGACATGTTTTACATCAAGATCGATGGGCTCCTGATTACTTAAATTTGTACTGAAATTAATGTTATGTATAATATCTAATAATTACACTAATCTCATCATAAATATAAATATTTAGAAGCTGATACTATTATAAATCACATAATAATATTCTTACATAATAATATTCAATGTAAAATATACAGATATACCACAATTAATTGCATGAGTTACTAAATAATACAAGCAAAACTCGTGGCCTTATCCGACATTTTATCTGTTCACAATATGAACATTGAAAATTGCATTTTTTACTTAAATTGCAAAATAAAATAAAAAAAATATATCGTTGGTATTATTTATCAATTATTTAAACAGAAAAAAATAATAGAAATAGAAGTTTTTTTTTTGGAAAAAAAAACACTTTGGGGCCTAGGCATTAGTGATGATAAATAGTACACGTCCTTATAGGATCAGAAGCTAGCTAAAAGAACAACATTTGAAACAAAACCTAGGAGCTTTAGATCCTACCTAATACATGAAAATAAAAAAACAAAGCAAAGCAAAGCATAAGCTGAAATATAAATAAAGAGACAACATCATCACCAACCGCAACATCCAAATAGTACCCCAACGCACGGCCAAGCGACCCAACGAACAACCATCACCAAGAGCAACCCAAGCGATCTAGATCTAATCCAAGTAAAGAAAGCACCAACCTGCAAACAACATTAAATAGAGAAAGAAGAAAATGAAGAAGGTAGGAGCACTTCCCCCACACCAACGGAGAAAAACAACAGAACCACCCAGCAAATTCCACAACCATTGCAACCAGAGGTAAACAACAGCAAAACCCCAGCTAAAAAAAAAAAACGAGCATATCTGAACAACAAAAGGCTACTTTCTATCTTAACTTCTACGATGTTTACTTCCACGAGAAAAAACTTTATCAACCACCTGGCAAACATTAATACCATACAAATCCTATAATGTTTCATCCTGCTCGTCACCAAGGTCATCACCCCAACACACCAGGCGATGATGGAGACCCATCAAGCCAAGCCAAATGTCCAAGACAAGTAACCCCAAATTAGAAGTGACATGAGCATTTAAATCGTTAGTGGACATAAGAACAATAGGCACCTCGACAAGATTCTCATTATACATAGAGCCCACATTCACAGGTGAAACAAACATGCCAACAACATTCCCCACAATGGGAGAAGTCGGCCCATCCAAAGGTTTAGGAGAAATCGCAACCCTAGGTGAAACATAGCACACATCTGGTTGACCCATCCATCTCATCAATCCCCTCCACCTCAACATGTGAAAAAGCCATAGAACAAACCCCCACATCACCAGATTAATGAAAATTCCCACACGCCACCTCCTGAGTATTTATAATAAGAGAAATAAAACCAGTAGCCCTCTGAAAGACAACATCACTAGGTTCTAAACTCATGCCCCACCTCATTAAGCAGAGGATACACAACGTCAACATTCTCATTAGCAAAATTCAAATCTTAATTCACCGCCATATCATCATGAACCTCCCCAACCAAATCAATAGAATGAATAACAAGAACATCAGCCACAGTCCCCTCCTGAACAGGAGGAACAACATCCAACTTTGGAAATAAGATCGGACAACCTTCCTTGGAATGACCTAATGTTTTATAATGAAAGCAATACAACGGAAAATCTTTCATTTCAATCAATTGAATATAACCCATAGACTTGGAACCAAGCCAAACTTGAGAAGTATACCATTTAGTAACATCTAATTCAATGAGTATGTGGGCTACTGAAGGTCTAGTTCCATTCGTGGTCGCATTATTGATATGCAAGGGTCCATAGAACACAGACCTCAATCAATGAAGAATGCAAGGGGAGGAAAGATGAGGGCACAAACTGTGAAAAAAAACCCAAATTAGAATAATATGATACTCCACATTTACATCAAAATGGGGAGTCCACTTAAAAAAGCTCCATGAAATAATTGTTAATGAAGTATGATCGGTGAGAAAAAATCCTACAATAATCTAAATCATTAAATAGTTTGATCAACACATTTTTAGGGTTCAAAACAGCAACCGAGAAGGCGCCACAAAGCTTTAGGTTAAAGAAAAATTTATGAATCATCAATAGGTGACGACGGCCCGAAAACTTTTCCACCAAAGCAAACTCAAAATGCACTACAAGTGAAAGCAATTCCTCATCCGAAAATAATAACGTAGGCAAACCATGATGGGAAGAAACTTTGAGCGAAGGAAAGTCCGATGAAGCATATTCACCCGATAAAAGCATCTCTAAACGACCTAGGTTTAAGCTTCTCATCCAAAAACCCAGCATCTCTTAATCGATTTGTAGCCATACGGAATAAAATCACAATAAATCAAAGGATTAAGGGAGAAAAAATACCAAACAGAGGTGGCAAGCGGAAGCAAGACCCCAAACACGAGAACCATAGACATCGTGGGACTAGCTTATGATTCGATGCTTTGTTCTTGTTATTATACATAATAGATTGTTATGTATAATATTTATTTTGTATTTATATATTTTTAATAAAAGTAAAAAATTAATTATGGTGAAATGGCATTGCCTCTAAATAATAAACAAAATTCAAATGGCATTCCCTCTCAACACAACTGTCCCCCACCGTCCGTCAACTGTCCCCCACCGCCCGTCAATTGTCATCAACCCTAAAAAAATAATTCTATTTTATTTGATTGATTATTTATTTATTTATTTAAATTTTACGGGAGCTTGGCGTCAAACAATCTAACGCGAGCTAGGCGTGCTAACGGCCGGGCGGGAGCGCGGTTTGTGAATGGCAGACGGGAGCTGGGCGTGCAGACGCGAATAGAGCATGCTTTGCGAATGGGATAGGAATCCTCAACTAAACCTAAGTACCCACTTACCAGTTAGGTACGCACATAATTTTTGAGTTCAATATAGAGAAATTATTCTGTGCGGAGACCAAACGGAGAGAACCATCCGGATTTGTTACACTTTAGCTGCCATTTTGTTATGCTTTTGCAAATACTCAACAAAAGAGCAATAAACATATATTTATAATAATATTTGCTGCCCATTTGCTGAGTATTTATAAAAAAGTAACAAATTCAGATGATTCTCTTGATCCGATCTCCGCATAGAATAAGTTTTCTTCAATATATGTACTTAACCGGGAGCGTGATGTACATGGTAGCTAGAATTTTTTTTTCCTTCAACCATTCAGCCGCACAAGTGACTCATTAAATACCTTTTTAAATGACCACAAATTCTGTTTATGCAAAGCGGGCACAGATTCGAGCACATGTTTCCAATATCCGCTAAAATTTCTTTATTTTAAGAAGCCTGTATTTTCATGATTAAAGCTGGAAAAAGAAAACAATCAGCAACTTTGTCAAATCAAACGGTCATTTCTGTTGCTCCTAATCAAGTAAAAGCTGTAAAACAAATGGAAGAAAATGGATAGTTTCGTAATTTATAAAATTCTGAGGCGCTCTTTCACATATGACCGCCAACGTTCCTCAGAAATTCAAGATCAAATTAAAAAATAATTCTGCCATTCGCTTTGGCCTCCACTTCTGTACAAACTCCCAAATCTATTCCATGCCCCCACGCCCTAGCTGTAGTCTCTTGAGCTAGCAATAGAGCTTTTTCGAACGAAGTTGAGAGAGAGAAGAGGAGGAGAGTACCATGATTGCAGCCCAAGTTCCGGCTTTGATGGAGAAAGAGGGAGCGGCGCCGCCTGAAACCCTAGCCTTTGGCGAGGGCTCCAAGCCAGCGAAGATGGGGAAAGTGGGCAGAGCGGAGGTGGACACGTCGGCGCCATTCGAGTCTGTTAAGGAGGCCGTGGATAGATTTGGAGGGAGCGCAGTTTGGAAGTCTCAGCTCAAGCTGTTTTCCAACTCTCTCGTGAGTAGATTTTAGGGAGTTCTTACTGCATTTTGTTTATACTTAGGGTTTTTTTGTTGTCGCATTTGTTGCTTGCTGTAAATTTTGATTTTTCTTCAATTTCGTAAGAGTGTGCACAAGATGCATTTTTTCTGCTGTATTAGGCAATGCTTGTTAATTATATGGAATTTTGTACTGGTGGAAGTGTAACACTTCAAAGTATGAACTTATGAATTTATTTGTATGGTACTTAATCTTAATGTTAGTGGTATGCTGTTTAATTTATTAAATATACATAGATTTCATCTTGGAGAGATGGCATTATCATCATCATCATCATTAGTACTTTTTAGCCTCATCCCAACTATTTGGGGTTGGTAATTAGCCCTCATTTTTCATTATGTCTGAGGTGTTAAGCATATTCTTCATTAATCATTTAGGACAACTAACTTCTATCAACACAACCTCAGGTATATTTCTTTTTCTTGTTATATTTTTAATTAATTTTGTTAACTCGTTTAGTGTGCGCATTTTCTATCATTCATTATACATTTTCAAAGCACTTAAGTCTATTTTCAATCACTTTATCTTCAATAGATGTAACTTTAACCTTTTATTTGATATTATCATTTTTTAATTTATACTTCTTAATTATACCTTGAAATTTTCCTAACGCTCATTTTTGTTACATCCAACTTAGATATTCCTGACTTTCATATCAACACGACAACGCCAACGTAATTGTGGTTTTATGAAATCTGCCTCTAAAACCCCATAAAATCCTCTTATCACATAAAATTCTTAATGAATTTCTACATTTAACCATCCAATCTAAAAGTTATTTTTTAACATGTCTCCATTTTTCTATAGAATGTTTCTAAAGTACTCAAATTTATCATACTTAAGTGTCACGGTATCTTCTAATAATATTGAATGATAATCACATACCTACTAACATAATGTATCGCTTTATCTTCTGATACATCTAATTGTGGTTTTATAAAATCTACATGTAAACCTCCATAGAATCCTCTTATTACATAAAATTGTTAATGCATTTATCCATTTTAACCATTTAATCTAAACTCTAAACTTATATTTTCATGTCTTCATATTTCTATGTATTGTCTCGAAAATACTCAAAAATCTATCATATTTAATTATCAACTTATTTTCTAATAATATTGAATAATAATTACTTACTCAACAATATTATATATCATGTACTTAATCTTTGTTCTACACTTCAACTAATCATAAAGCCTCTATCTTCTAATTATTTTTTCATATGTTCTAATATTTTATTTATTTTAGTGGATATTTCACTAATTAGAATTATATCAACCACTAAAAACATATACACCAACTCACATTTCTTTAAATTTTTTTTGTAAACCATTCATAACCAATACAAAATAATATGACCTCTAGAATGATCCTTAATGTACACTTGACGTAACTAAAAATTTTTTGAGTCACTCAATTGCTACTTTTAATATTAGTTAGTGCTCCACCGTGCATATCTTTAATAATTTTGTCATTATTTTAGAAATTATATTTTTACCTAGAAGTGTGCTAAATCTCGTGGTGCTGGATCATATGTTTTTTCAATGTCAATGAAATCATATGAAGGGCATTTCTTTGTTTTTAATGCTTTTCCATTAATTATCTTAATGCAAAAGTCACTTCTACAGTAGATCTTTTTTATGTAAAATAATAAAACTAAATTGGCTCTTTGAAATAGATGTAATTTTTTCATACTTATGTTCCATTACCATCTCTCATAACTTCATTGAATGACTCATAAGTTTTATTTTTTATTTTTTTTTATATTAGTACTAAAATATTTTTCTAAGTTTTAAGATATTAGAGTTATTAAAAAATAAGTGCTTGATAATAGTTGATGATAGAGTCATGGGGTAGGAGGTAGCTAGTTTTGTGGTTATCCTAATAAGAAGAGATTGTACAATCAGGAGGATGAATGTTTTCTGTGGATCATTGGCAAATGTTGGGTGATGGATGAAGAGCAACATTGAAAGTCAGACAACTATGAATAGCTAACTTAGTCATTCTCTTGATGTTAGGGGAGATTGGCTGATTGAGAATGCAGGTGTCGAACATCTATCATTGGTCTTTGGCAAGCATTGGTGGATGGTCATGGATGATATGAAACTTTAGATGTTGAGCGATGATCACGGTCAACTTGGTTGTTCCCCTGATAGGAGGGGAGATTGGGTAGTTTGGAAGATAGGCGTTAGATGTCAGTCATTGGCAATCATTAATGTCCATTATAGTTGGAATAACATATGGTTAACTTGACCATTCTATTAATAAGAAGGGAGACAAAATGATTGAGAAGGCAAATATCAGATTCTATGATTGATGGCATTGGTTAGTGGTAAGTATTAAATGCCAATTGATGGGGAGCATTTGAATTTGAACAATAGTGGGTGATTTTGTTGGTTTTTCTAATATGGGAGGATTGGTATGACAAGCATCATATATTAGTAGCTGATAGACATCAAATGTTGATCATTGGCAAACATCAAATGATGACCAAAAGATAACTTTCAAAGTCAGACAACAAGAGGTGATATGTTTAGTCATTCACCTAATTGGAGGGGGGATTGAGTCATTAAAAAATTGATGTCAATGACAATTATTGGGGAAAAGTGAAAGTCTGGTGATATGGGCGGTCAACTTAGTTGTTTTCTTGATAGGAGGGGAGATCAGGCAAATAGAATGATGAGCATCAAGCATCACTCATTGGCTGCATTATGCAATGATATTGGAGGAATGGTTGAACTTGAGCAATGATGGATAGTCAGCTTGATCTTTCTTAATATAGAAAATGAGACAGAATAATCGAGAAGTCAGGCATTTGATGTAGATGATTGACATATGTCAATCTTTGGTTGATTAGGAATGTCAAAAGTCAAATGATAGTGGGCATTCTTCTTGTTTGTTCTCGTCATAAGAAGGGAGAGCATGCTATTGGGAAGATGATCAATGAATTTCGAATTTCAGTGGTTAACAATTGTAATCATTAAAATGCATCATACCATGGTGGGCAATCAACTTGATCTATCATTCTGATAGGAATGAAGACCAATGAGTAATAAGACAAATGTTGTTGGCTAATACACATTGGGTGTTAGTTGTTGGTCAACATCAGGTGATGTTCAATGAGGGAAGTTGGAAGTTGGGCAACAGTGGATGGGGTCGGCTTTTTCATTCTCTTAATATGAGGGTAGATTCAACAAGCAAGAAGGTGGGTATCAGACAGATGATTGACAACGTCGAACAATGGCGAGAATAGGCATAGATGTTAGTCGACAACATGTGTTGTGTGGAAATAGACAAAGCTTTGAAATTCTCTATGATTTTCATTTTTCTTTTTGTTGAAAATCCTGCCCTTAATGCATAGAAACATGATATATCTATTGATTTTATTAGAGGGCATTTGAGCCATCTATCAGAATACTAGACACTCTATTGGATGGTATTAACATGCCCTTGTAAATCATTTATTTTCTTAGGCATCTTAGTGCTCAATGAAGTGAAAATTGATCAATTTTGAACTAGAAACATTCCTCTCACTATATGGGGTAAGCTACATGAATCCTTTTTCTCCATTATGTCTTGTTAAAAGTCAAATTTCATTTAAAATCTAATAAAATAAGGTCATTTCTAATATTTTTCTAACAAAGTCTTTTCAGTTCTACCTCTACCTCTCTTAACATAGACCAAATCTAAAACATCTACTCTCCTAACCGGGTCATTAGAAAGTCAATGTTTTGTGTGACCAAACTATCTAAGGAAACTATCTAATGAGAGTTGAATGAGTGGCATATCAGTAAAATATAATAATTTAGTATGGTATGCTAATAAATTTATATGTTTAGGTATGCTAATAATTTAGGGGTAGCAGGTCCAGAAGCCACACTTTGTTTTTGGTAATATTAATTAACTCATCTAATTTTAAAATTGATGAGAGTTGAATGAGTTGCATATCAGTAAAATATAATAGATTAGTATGGTACGCTAATAAATTTATTTGTTTAGGATGGCACACTTGTAAAAATACTCTATTACATTTCACTAAGTTCATGAAAATGTTTCAGCGAGCTTGGAGCTTTCTCTGACTCTGGTTTAAATGGGTGTATAACTTTCTATTGTAATATTTGGATGCAATCATTGTGCTAGTTTTTTTGTAGGTGTCTGTTATGCCGCCAGCCCAGGAGGGGCCAGCTGGAACGGTCTAGCCAGGACCGGTTCTCTTTTACTCCAGGCGGCCCGCTTTGGGCGGAAATTAGAGCAAGAAAGGGGGGGCGGTAGCCCTTGTGGGGCCCAAGCATTTAATGTAATGAGCTTTAGAAGGGAAATTTTGAATTAAGGGGTTGTTTAGGGATTTCTAATTAGTCCTTTTGCTTTAATTAGGAGTTAAGGTGTGAGTTAGGGTTTCATCTTGATATTGGCTGAAATTTTGAGATCTCCTTGTGGATTGGGGCTCTAGGCTTTGCTAGAGAGTTTTGGAGAGTTATTCTTCCTCTCGAATTGAAGAACATTGTATCTTATTTTGTTTTCTTGCATCTACTAGTAAAATCTTTGTTTTCCCTCCCTAATTTCCACTGTTTTGGTGCAAAACCTGCTGCGTGGATGCTGTCTTTCTGCCGCGACAGCAGTTTCCCCTCTGTTTTCGTACTAATTTTGACTAGGTTTGCTTGCGAACTCAAGTATTACCTTAGGGTTACTTGTGAACTCAAAAATTTCCTATCAGTGTCCCAATGGAACTGATTTGGGCTTTCAATGCATCATTATTATAGCTGATATGTGAGATGGAACTACTAGGTCTAGGCTTTGTTTGGGACGGCTTTTTTTCTGCTTCTTAAAGTAGCTTTTTAGTACAAAAGCTATTAGAAAGCTACTTTAAGAAGCAGAAAGAAAGCCGTCCCAAACGAAGCTCTAATCTAATCACTTTTTTCACAATCATTTGTGCCTGTTTTGTCTTTACAATTATACTTTTTAGCTGCCTCTTTTAATTGTATACCTTTTTTCATTGAATATTACTTATGATAACAAATTGTAATGGCAATCCATTTCAAGTTTTCAGTTGAACCTAGAATCAGGCACCCAACTCACAAAAACATTATCTTTTGTTACTTTTTGATGGGATTGGATTGAATGTGCTTAAACCAATGAAACTAGTCGAGTCTATTTTCCAAGCTAGGCTAATCAATGATAAGAGTAGGCTCTGCAAAAGCTGGGCTAATTTGCTTGATGATAGATTGATAGCTGTCTAAGAAGCAAATTTGTCAGAAACCTACCCCAAATGGACCTTGAGTTTTCCCAGCATGTCTCTGTGGGTATTATAGGACAAATTATTAGGCGCGGAGTCTGGACGTTGTCCAAAGGCCGATAAAAATACACCATGTCACCCCAAAAGTGTACCGCGCTCGATACCGAGCGCGGTACCGAGCGGTACCGGACGGTTCTCCCGTCCAGCGTCCGCACAGAATAATCTCTCGTATTATAGACTCTCTCTCTCTTTTAAAAAAGTTGGATATTAGCTCTTTGCAACTAGCACAATCTATCATTTGTGCTTATAACAAGTTGTTTCTCACCACAAAAGTGTCTGAAAAGCAGAAAGAAAGCTGCAGTCAAATAAGACTGATAGCTATCTAAAAGGCAAAGTTATTAGAAACTTTGTCCCGAGTGGACCTTGAGTTTTCCCACCCTAGATGTCCAGCTTGCGCTTGTCTGCGTCTACTATTTTGGGTTCTTTCATAAAATGCTTTCTAAGATTTAGTTAATTCTTTTCAGGTACTCATATTTTTCCCATTTGTTTGATCTATAAATGTCTAAAATTGATAGCCTTTTCTCAGAAACACCACTCAGTGGAGGATTTTGAGCTTATGAATGTGCAAGAGCAATCTGCTCAACTGGAGAAGGAACTTGTGCTAAAAGAACGGGAAACTTTGGAGGTTCTAAAGGAACTTGAAAGGACTAAAAGAATTGTAGATACCCTGAAAATTAGATTGCAGGAAAAGTCACCTGAAGTCATTAAATTCCCTGAAACCCACCCAGATGACTTAAAGCTTCATCCTGTCATAGAACCGGAAGGAGAGATCCCCACTGTTAATTCCAGCCATGCAGTCAAGCAAACAACACAATCTGCGGCATCTATTTTAGCTGGTCTCAGCCAAGCAAAGATGAATCTGAGCAGGAAAACAGGTGACCTGACCGACATTCGAGCTTCCATAGACACACTAAACCAAAATTTAGAGGAGGAGAAGGACTTAATCAAGAAGTCCCATGAAAGCCTTTCTTCAAAAAGAGCCATTGTTTCTTCTTTAGAAGATGATTTGAAGCAAATGACTTCAAAGCTACAGTTGGCCAACGATGCAAAAGACAAATGCAATGGAGATCCTGCAAGCATCTCAGCAGAGATAAAGAATCTAACTTCTGAGAGAGAACATTTTAACCAATCCGTGAAAACGGCCAAATCAGAAATATCGAGACTAGTTTCTGAGATTGAACAGACAAAGGTTAGTATAAAGGCTGCTGAAATTAGGTGCTTAGCTGCTAAGAAGATGGAAGAAGCAGCTAAAGCCACTGAAGCCTCTGCACTTGCTCAGACTAAAGCTCTAATAAACAGCAACAGCTCAACTTCAGGTTTGCAAAACCACCCTTCCATGGTCCTTCCAATTGAAGAATATATAATCCTGACTGACAAAATACAAGAGGCAGATGAAACCTCAAGGAAGAAAATTGAATGTGCCTTGCTTGAGGTCGAAAAAGCCAACCAATCTAAGCTGCAGCTGATGTCAAAAATGGAGGAAGCTGAAGTAGATTTGAAAACCAGCAAGAAGTTTCTGGAAGAAGCCATGAACCGTGCAGAGGCTGCGAACCGTGGAAAGCTTGCAGTCGAAGAAGCACTGCGGAGAAGGAGATCCGGCCATGGCCAACGGGGACGCTACATTCATAACTCCACCAAGTTCAAGAACTCTTTTCCTGGTCATCACAAACGAGACTCCAGAATGCTCGATCTTAACGGGCTTAATTTGATGAATGATTGTGATAGGACTGGAAAAAAGCACACCTTGTCTATAGGAGAAATACTAAGCAGGAAATTAGTTGGTCCTGGAGATGATTATGGTACAGAAATATACAAAAGATCAAATGAAGAAGCCAAGGTTTCACTTGGTCAAATACTTAGTAGAAAACCTGAAGTTTTATCTCCTCAGAATGGTTGTGGACCTGCTCGCAAGCATCATCACACAAAGAGGAAGAAATTTGGGTTTGCTTTGTTCTCACATCTGTTGAGAAATGAAAAACTGAAGAACAAGAAGAACAACAAGAACAGGAAGAGGAAGCAAATTTCCGTTTCTGGGTAATTCTGAATGGATGATAAGTAGGCATCTACAACTCTTGCTGATATGTCTAGTTTTGTACCGGATATAATTCTTGCTACCAAGTTCACTGCTTGTTAAATATTAACAAATCTTCTTATGGCTGTAAAATGTGTGTTTTTACACTGGTTGTATATAGTCTTGAAAATCTAAGCTTTGCGTACAGAAGCTATCAAGTTTTGATGACTTAAGTTGAAGCAGAAATTGATCATAGTTTGCTACTATTGTTGTAGTGGTTGTAACATGATTAGTTGAAAGGAAATATCGTATTATGAAAAGTCAATGCAGTGTATTGAAAAGTCTTGCATGAAAAGTCATTGCAGAGTTAGACTTTTCATATTTCCTATAAGTCAGTTATGTATTTCTTTAAAACAGGTTATATGTGTGGGGATGCTAAAGCTATTGCAATTACTCTTATTTTTAAACATAGTAATGCTTCTCAAATTTCAGATTATAGGCCTATTTATTTTTGTAATGTCTTTTATAAAGCTGTTGCAAATATTTTGGCTAATCGTATGCAGGGTGTTATGCCTTTTATCATTCATGAAAGTCAATCTGATTTTATTAAAAAGAGGATTGCTATGAATAATATTATTCTAGCTTTTGAATTATTAAGAGAGTTCAATAGTTTGAATAAAGATAAATTCTTTTGTTCAAAATTGGATGTTCATAAAGCCTTTGATATTGTTTCTAAATATTTTCTTTTGAAAATGTTAGCTCAAAAAGGCTTCCCTAATATTTTTATTTCTTGAATTAAAGGTTGTAATGACGATATTTTCTTTCCTATTATCATTAATGGTACAATTGAAGGTTTTTTTAATTCTTCATTTGGCAAGGGTGTCCTTTCTCCTTATTTTTGTATAATTATGGATGTTTTATCTAATCTCCTGAAAGATATGTTTCAAGCGGATAATTTTGAGGGTATTAATTCAGGAGATATTTCTATCCCTCATTTACTTTATGCGGATGATGTTCTTATATTTGGTTAAGTATTTATTTCTAATGTGGAAAAGTTAAATGATATTTTGGATTGTTTTTCTAGGACTTAGAGTTTATTTGTTAACCATGATAAAAGTACTATCATTTTCTCTAAAGGTTGTTCTATTTTCAAGGAAATTTGCCAGATTTTGGGTATTGCAACTTCTCAGACTTTTATGAAATATTTAAGGTTGCCTATTTCGAGTAAAAGGTATTCTCAGGCTGATTTTTATCCTTTGCTTAATAAGATTACAATTCTCTTTGTTGGTTGGAAAGCGAAAATCTTATCTTTTACTAGTAGAGTGCAATTTATTATTTTTTTTATCTCTAATATTATTGCTTATTGGATTAGAGATATTTCTATACTTAAAAAGTTATTTTAAATTTATTAAGAATGTCAGTTCTAATTTTCTTTTTCATGGAGAAGTTTCAGTTAAGAAAATTCATATAATTGCTTGGAAAGAGATTTATAAGCCTAAAAAAGTAGGGGGACTTAGTATTCCGGGTCTTGTTGCTCTCTCTTACGCTTATAATTGTTCTCTTATTTAGCGTATTCTTAATTATAATGGCCTTTTAGCTTCTTGGTTTAAGAGTAAATATATTTCTTGTTGAAAGCCTTATTCTAAAAAGATTCTAAGATTTGAAAAGATATTTGTGTTGCTGCTAGAGCTATTCAAGGTAATACTTCATTTAACATTACGTCTAATAGTGCTTTATGTTTATATTGGGATCCATGATTAAATGGGAAAGTTCTTCAAGATTTTAACATGGCAAATCTAGAAAATTTGGTCAAAGTATCTATTGGTGAATGGATTAGTAATTCTGCTTGGAATATTCCTTTTTATGTTCCCATAAATATTGGTTTGAATATTTCAGCACTTTCTATTTAGTATCAAGCTATTTCTAATGTTTCATGGGATGGGATGATGTATCTTTCTTTTAAGATGTTTTATAATTCTCTTTATAATAACTTTGCTAGATTGGATTGGTTCTCTTATATTTGGCATAAGAGGTATGTTGTGAGATTTTCTTGCTATTTTTGGATGTGTATTTTAAATGGGTTGAAAACAGCTGATTTATTGGATAAAAGGAATGTACTTGTTCCTTTATCTTGTATCATTTGTTCTAAAATTGATGAAAGTCATAATCATTTATTTTTTTAATGTGATTTTTCATATATAATTATACTTAATATTGTACCTGGGTTAAGTTTTTTTATGCTTAGACCTAATCTTGTTCAAATCATAGAATTTATTTGGGATTTGGATTGGTTTTTATATGCTAAATATTTGTTTCTTCTTTCTACTCGATGTACTGCTGATTTCATCTAGAAAAAATGAATTGCAGGAAGTTTGATGGTAAATTTTGTTGTTCCATCTCTCTTTGTAAGAGTATTAAAATTGCTATTAAGGCTAAAGTTTCTAATTGGGGTACAAATTTGAGCATTTAGTTCATTCATTAGGTTTCTGATTTTGGCTAGTTTGGGTTCGATTTTCTTACTTATGTTTTCTGTTTTTATCTTTGACAATGATGTTGGACATGAGTCTTTTTTATTTTGCTGGCTTGTTCTTGTTTTTCTGATAGTTTTTGTGTTGGGGTTTTTTATGTTTGGAGCTTCTATTAGTTTAGCTCGGTGTTTTGCCTGTTTCTAGTGGTAGCTAGGTTGTTGTTCTTGCTGGTTGCCGGGTTGGCTGGAGGTTGTGCTGGTGTTTGCTTGGAGTTGGCTTGTTCTTTGAGCTTTTGTTAATTTGGCTCGGTGTTTAGCCTATTTTTGGCAGTTGCTGGGAGTTGGCTTTTTAGTTTTGAATGTTTGCTTTTTTGTTTATGAATTTGTTTTTGGGCAGGTGGTTGTTCTGTGTAAGAGCTTGGTTAATTGGAGGTTGGCCTAGTGATTTCTTGGTCTTGGCTAGTTCTTTTGTTAGCGGAGAGCGGTTTTGTTGCAGGAGCTTTTCTTTGGGTCTGGAGCAGTCATCCTGTTGGTGGATCCTTTGGAGCTGGGAGTCGTTCTTGTTTGATAGCTAAAGCATTTTATTCTTTGTTTATTTTTTTTATCCTTCTTTTTATTTAAGATTAGCTTTCTAATCTTTATTAAAATTTCACCTTTTATGAGGAGCTTTTGTTTAGTTGGCTTTAGCCTTTCTTTTATTTATTTTTTTCTTTCTTTAATTTTGTAAGTTTTTCTTTGTTTTTTCTTATAAAACTATTGTAACTTTTTGTAAATATTTTTGAAATAAAATTGAACTTGTTTTGCCCTTATTTTTCCAAAAAAAAAAAGACTTTTTATATTTATATATTCCTTTATCTATAAATATCACCCCTTCCATCAAAATAGATTTTATGTGTTTCATTATGACATTGCTATGAATTTTTAAGATTAAAATATTTATGTGAAATTTGAATGCATGCAATTGGAAAAATTTTAATTTAAATTATAATAAGCCTGAAAATTATAGAACTTGTTTTAAATTAGATGTAATGCAAAATTAATTAATTTTTCCCACAATTTAAAATAAATTTAAAAAATTTGAAAGTAAAAAACACCTTATCTTTATGGAAGTTTCTGAAAAGGCAAAATTAATAATTTTTTCACACAATTTAAAATAAATTAAAAAAATTTGACTAAATTTTATTTAGAATATTGTCAACAAATTTTTTTCTCATGTTACTAAGGCATTATTTGGAACAACTTTCTTACTGCTTTCTAAAATAATTTTTCTAGTAAAAAATTTCTAATTTAAGAAAACTTTTTACTAAGAATTTGTTTTAAAAAATAGTACAAAAATTATCTTAAATGAAACCTATTCGAAAATAATTTGTTGTCTTGGTAAACTTTTATAAAATAATTATAAAGCTATTGTAGAATGAGCAACTTCTTAAAAACTACTATGAATATAACTGCTCAAAAAGTACCCCAAAAAAAAAGTAATGTGAAAAGTAATTAGGAGTTGAAAGCAAAGCAATAAAAATACCGATTAATTTTTAAAATGATGTACAAAAAATAAAAATTTTGATATGATGTCATTCGTTTGTTAACCCAATGACGGACTCTGACGGAACAAAATCATGTGGCAGAGCAAAGGGCCTAGCTAGTCGTGAGTTTACGTTCAGGCGCAGATGTGGTGGGTCGGGTCCTGATCTCATATGTATGGGCCTGGTTGGGGTGTGAGAGGAATGGGTCAATTGCGGGTCGGGAGCTGGTTGGAAGTATGCATTCTGACATATGTGGGACAGGTATGGCTCCCGCGGCGCCAAGGCAAGTTGTAACCTTTCTTAACTACTAAATCTATATAATTTAATTTTGCCTAAATTATTTCGATTCCCAATTTTATATTAGAGTTCAATTTATAGTTAAATTAATTAAATTAATAAATTAGAAGGCAAGTCCTTTAAAAGACATGTTGTTTCCTTTAATTGATTAATTTTGTTATAATAAAATTTACTAGTTTTATTTATAAATTTGAGTAAAATATAATTTACTAATTTAATTTATTAATTTTATAAAAATATAATTTACTGGTTTAATATATTAGTTTAATTTATTAATTTTACTAAAACATAAGTTACTAAATTAATTTAATTTGTTAATTTTAAAAAAATAGAATTTAATTTGTCAGATTTACAGTGCAGTTCCCAACAGCGGGACGAGAAGTAAGTCAGTTAACTTTTTATAAATAATTTAATTGTCACAGATTAGCAGAATTGTCGATATGTCCGAGTGGTTAAGGAGACAGACTTGAAATCTGTTGGGCTACGCCCGCGCAGGTTCGAACCCTGCTGTCGACGAATCTTTTTTATTTTTTTTATATTATTATATTTGCCCATTAATTAAACTGTTGGAGATTGTTTGATTGAAAGATTTAAATGTTTGTATTTTAAGAAATTTATAAATTGATTGGTTTTATATAATTTTTTTTTCTAAATTTATAATGTTAGTAATTTAAAAATATATTTGAGTTGTTTGATTGATCATTTATATGAATTTTTTTATGATATGCAGACTGCATAGTTGAAAGTAGTATATCATTTTTCACATATGCTGTGTGCCTGTGTATTTAAAATAAATAATATGATAAATTTTAAAATCACTTTAAAAATATTTTATATTTGAAATGCAAGTATTCAAATAGTTATTTTTTAAAAAACTCTTATATTTGTTTTATTTTACACTCGAAAAGTTGCTGGCCAAAAACTCCATAAATTCAATCTAGCGAATTTGGTTGACTGTCATTGCCTTTAGATTTATGCTCAAATTAATATTACAGTTGATATTAAATATCACATTAATCATATAGATAAAATATGAACAAGTATATACTTAAAAAAGTTGGAGTAATTCGAATGACACATGAGACTAGAGAGAGTCACTTTAGATGGTCTGGTCACATAAAATTTTGACTTTCTGATCATCCAATTAGAAGAGTAGATGTATTATATTTCGCTTATAAAAAAGATATATGTAGGTCAAAAAAGACTTGGCTGGAAAATATTCAAAATTATCTTTTTTTAATTCAATTAAAAAAAACTTTTTAATTAAATTTAAATGAGAAATTAACTCTTAACAGGACACAATGAAGAAAAAGAATACCTATAGTCGATCTCACATAGTTGGAAAAAATCTTGATATTGTTGTTATTGTTGTTGTTGTTATTATTATTTTATTTATCTGGATGTAAATTTAAGAGTTATAAAATTTCTCATGGTCCTTATTGGAAATGGAGAGGTGGCCTGATAATAATGATAGGATTTTTAAATAAAATATAATATAAATATACACATTTTAAAAAAAAACTGAATTACCCCACGGGGCTTAGCTGGATTGGTGGGCGAATGATGTGGGGAGAATCACTAAAGAAGCATGATGAAGAAGAGCAAAACAGCTATAGGAGAACAGAAATAGCCAAAACTGTTATAATTCCAAAAATATTCATATATCATCTCTCCTTATAACCATTCTATTTATACTAATCAAGCAAACAAACCTAGATAAACCTAGAAAGTTCTAGAAACATCTTACAAACTAAAACATTTATCCCTAAGGAGTATTTTAACTAAGATGTTCCTATATCATTCTCCTCCGATACGAAAGAAAAAAAAAAAACTAAGCAGGGGGCGGTTTGAGTTGGATTTGAGACAGGTCCATCACATCAGAATCATGATTATGATTCAATAGGTTCAACCCTGAAACATTTAGTATTATAGAAGGGCCCTGCCTCAATAGAGGGGTAGGTCTATCGTGCTCAATATCTACAACAGGAAGATTTCTCCATGACCCAAAGTCACAAGCTTCAGGCAGTATGGAAAAATTCATATCCCTCCAGGTAAGTTTCATCCACTTCTTCCGATCGTCCTCTGGAACACCAGTCAAATTGGGAAAAAAACCTCAATCTCATGGATACATTGAGGGTTTGACAATCCATTGTAATGCTTGTGCTGCATCCGGTGGGATCGAACGAACCCCTTTTCAACACTGAAAGGGGACTGGGATTCGCCAAGACGAGAGGTGCCAATTCATATAGCTCCGAAGCTGCATCTTTCCTAGCGCGTTGTCAAGACTTTCCTTGAAGACCAACATGTATAGAAGACCCACATGTATATTTTCTCCATGTCATACTGAACCAAAAAAATAGCAACCCTCAGATCAGATTTATCAAAATCGGAAAACCCACTTTCATCATGGATGATCTTCACCTTGGATTTCTCATAAAGCAAAGGCTTAAAGCAAAAATTAAAGAAAAACCACGCTCCCATAAAGCTATGGCCTCTCTTTGTGCACTTGCGGCTTCACCCCTTAGGGAGATGGAGGATGGTGGCCTTAACCTCATTCAAATGAGGGCTAAGATCAAGGATCTCACATGAATCCGAGCTCCAGGATGGCGGCGGAGTGGACTGTCTGCAGAGAGGGGAAGCTTGTTGAATCTGGACAGAGTGGTGAAGAGGGAATCAGATGAGAAGTTGGCAGAGAGGGCAGGTGATTGTGTTGCGGCAGACGAGGAGGAGGACGAGAGCGTCTATTGAATTGTTACAAAGGAGGTTGCGGTGGAATGTGTGGAAGTGGATTGGAGGCAGAGGAGCTCGCTGATAGCCGGATTGGAGTGGATGCCTGTTGTCGCGAGCATCGCGGACACCAACGTAGTCGTTCACACGAATTGGACAAGCACGGGCACATATCGTCGGTCGATGTTGCGATTCGATTGCGAGGAACGCGGTCAAGGTCACGTACGGGTGGATCGCATGTGGAGGTGTCTAACGGTATGGTTGCCATCGATGGATTCATTTTGGGATGGTTGTCATGAGATGAAATCATTGGTATGGTTGCCAAGGGGGGATGTGTAGATTCGTCAGTATGGTTGTCGGCTGGTGGAGACTTTGAACGTCGTCGACAGCCTAGCTTCATACATGGCCTTCCCCAAGCATCCAAAACTCCGATCAACGTCAAGGGATGATGTAGCAGCCCGGTGCCCTAATCGATGTCAAGGGCCAAACTTGGCTCTGATACCGTCTGATGTGGGGAGAAACATGGAGTAGTGAGATGAAGAAGAGCTAAATAGCTCTTGGAGATCAAAAACAGTGAAAACTGTTTCAAATTCCAAAAATACTAATTCATTCCTAATTCCTTCATACAACTATTATATTTATAAGCTATCAAAAGGCACCTAGAGAAACTTAGAAAGTTCTAGAAACTTATAACAAACTAATTAACATATGTCTAAGGAACAATTTAACTAAGATGCTCTGCATCAGCGAGCATGGTTGGGAACCCCCAACCCATGTTCAAATCCCCTCTAATGCGGCGCGACCCCTTAAGTGGGGAGAAAATAATTGCGGGTCATGCACCTGTGGGATGATTGTTAGTAGGCTCGCCAAAAAATTATTTACATTGTTACACCCCTTCTAAGAAGATGACAGCGGGTAGATACCCGTTCGAAATAAATAAATAAATCTCAATCTTAAATATAATATAAATAAATATTATATTTGATACGTCATCATGAAATTATATTGATCGGGCACAAATCTTGAGGCAAAACCCAAATTGAAAACTTTTAAAATTAATTCAGAGACCATCCGAACTTTGATTTCAGCAAACTTACAGTCGAACTGAGCGTCTCGGAAATACGAACCCAACGACACCAAATTCAACTCGATCCGAGCCCAAATGGGTCCGAATCATGGACCCGAAGCGCTGTTGGAAGGTTCAAACCGCAATTATGACGTTACAAACGGACTCTTGATTTTTGACGAGCTATACTCGATACGAATGGCTTCGATTTGGATACAATCCACGAGCGCCAAAATCACTGAATTCCGACATCAACTTAAAGCCCTAAAAATCGACCAACAAACGGTGCTTGATCGTAGGATTTCAATCGGCCCGTTCCATTCAACCTACTTCCTATTCTCCCCTGATCTCACGCCTATTTACTGAACATTTGCCACTCCAGAAAATCTATAATAGAGCCCTCATTCTTCACAACAGGGGTCCAAGCCAAAGAACGAGAAGGAAGAGGAGAAGGAAGAGATAGGATAGAAGCTCCTCCTCGACCACTGCTGGACCATCGCAGGAGCCTCGCTGGACCACGCCGGCCCGCGGAAGCTGGCCTTCACCGAACCACCGCTCGGTAGTTTCGCCCACCCGACAAACCAACCATCTTCAAGGCTCGACGTTCAGTGTCCGACCATTGGCTACTTGAAGCCCTGACATTGCAGGCCCGACGTTCATGCCCGACGGAATACTGACAGGTCTTGACATTCAGGCCAAACGTCTGCTCAAGGCACCCGACTATTCAGCCTGACGTCTCATCTGATGGCCCTCCCCTCCAGAAAACCCTCACACTTCGTTAGAAGGCGCCTAACCTTCCTAGTGGCCCTCACTTTTTACTTAGCAGGTCTTCACCCTGCTAGAGGCCTCTTACCTTTGCCAGAGGCCCCTTGTCTCGTCAGACATTATCCTATCACCAGATAGGGGGGTTATGCCGACAATTTACTCTGTTTTTCGCTGCCATCAACTCCGCGTTCCTTCACCAGAACATTCACATAAGCAGGCCTTCACATTTTCAATATTGTCCTAAGCACCTCAACACATCACGCATTGAGGTCCTTCACAATTTCGGGTTTCAAAAAAAGGCCCTCCACACACCTGTGAGAGGCCTTTCACTTTGATGAGCCTCCACCTCGCGTCGCTACAGAGGCCCTCATCTTCCCCTCGCCCAAAAGGCCCTCTCCTCCGTCTAGCACTACCATCCTGAACTCGTCTTGAGCTTAGTCGGAACCACCACCTGAGGCTTGGACTTTCACTGCTGGGGCCCACCTCACCTGCGACGTCCACAATAGTAGTTCTATTCTACCAAAAAGTAACCCCCTACGACAACATCCCTCTAACCGCTTCTGCGCCTACTACTGGTGCCATCCCCGACTCATCCTATCACCGCACACGGTCTTTCGAGAACCTCCCAGTCTCCCCTACTGGACTACGGGGCCTTCAGGCATATTTCGTCGGCCTTACATTGGTCCCACCTCGACTCCATCCAACAGACATGTCTTCTTTGACCTCCCGTTCCTAGTCCGACCTCGTCTCTCGAGCACCCAAACAAATGTATATATGTAATCATCCTACTATGGTTAATTGCAATTGTAGATGTACATTTGCGTATACCCATCTCAATCCAAGGCCTTCTCCCAACGGAAGATGCGCTCATTCTTGTACACGGACAACAACGATACTTATAATCCGGATCTCATTCAAACTGGGCCGGACCCCAGTGGTTCTTCTCCCTTTCCAGGGAGCGTTTTCCACGTACAAAACTCTCAGGTCGTCCTCTATTGAATGTTTCACTCCCCCATCTTTAATCTGTTTGTGTGCTTGGATACGTTCGTACAATGCACTAAGACGTTAAATTCATATATTTCAAATCTTCACGTCCGCGAATATCATCCAAGGACGGAACAATTATTATAAGTTATTTTAGATTATGTAATCAAATGCAATAGTTTTTATTTTAATGATTGCATTTAACATGAATAATGGTCTGTATGGCCGTTGGCAGCTGTGAAAGAAAGTTGACAAGTGCATTTGTATGTAATCATTCCCAATTTATGACGGATTTTGGTAATTAATGTTATTCCAGTAATTCATCTCAAAATATTTAAATAATGAACTAAAGTAGTAAATGTTATAATATAATATTTAATTCAAACTGCTCCCTTAACATACATAATAACTTTTAATACTATTTTCAAAAATTAAAATTATTTCTTCTTTTTCTCATTAAAACTAAATAAAATTATTCATAATATTTAAATATAAATTTATTATTAAATAATAATAAATATTACATTATATATAAAATTTATTAAAAATATTTAATATTAAATTGGGAAAACCAACTTCATTCCTAAGAGTACTACGCCTTTAGATGCTAAATCTATGTTCAAAAGATGATGGTACAAATAGTAGCGATATTTAATCAGGCAAAATTCAAATTGGATGGATTTTGAATTGGAGGAATGATGCGATCTTAGTTTTGTGTAAAAAGTTCCCTTAAACTCTTAAGGGTAAAATTCTATAAGAGGTTGGATAGACCTGCAATGCTTTATGGCGTCGAATGTTGGCCATTAAAAGAGAAGCATAATACTATTAAGTAGACATGTCAATTTCTGTGTCACGGGTCTAGGTTTCGGCGTTCAAACCTGAAACAGACCCTGACATTATCAGTTCGGGTCAACCGACCCGTTTTATAAAAACGGGTCGATTTCTGACCGAACCAGACCCACTACGGGTCGAGTCAACCCGACCCGACTCACAATGGCGTCAAGCACGAACATTGTGCCAACCAGGCCACGGTGGCAACGGAAGCCGGCAGAAAACAGGTGGCGGACGCGTAACCCGACGCCAGCGAAAGAACTCGATCGGCGCGCACAATTGCTTCAGAGCAGGACGATAGAGCTCGGGAGCTCGTGCGGGCAGCGTACGACGAACACCCACACCAATCCTACGCTCACAGTTCAACTGACGAAAGCGATCGACCCGCGCTCTCAGGACGCAACTATAGGTCACGCCGGACAATGCCGGGCAGACGTGCATGGGGCAGCCGGGGTAGCGGGGCTGGCGGGCAGGGCCGGTCAGAGCCTCATTCCCGGGTTCCCGGGTCAACCTGAACCCGACCCACTTCGGGTTCGGGTCAACTCAAACCCGAAATTTTCGTGTCGGGCTCGGGTCGGGTCCGATATTGATAGGTTTAATACTAAGTTAAGTGTTGCAGAGATGAGGATGCTCAAGTGGATAAGTGACTTTACCCTTAGAGATAGGATACGAAATGAGCATATACGTGAAAAGGTTGGAGTGATAAGATTAGAGAGAGTCGCCTTAGATGATTTGGTCACATAAAACAGCAGCCTTCCGATGATCCTTTTAGGAAAATAGATGTATTATATTTGACATATTAAGAAAGATAGAGATAGACTTAAAAAGACTTGATTGGAAAATATTAAAAATTCTATTTCTTTATTAAATTTAAATGAGAATTTAATATGTAATAGGATACAATAAAAAAATATATTTTTAACCCCACTTAGTAGGACAAGGGTTTGACGTTGATTTAATATTTTTTATTATTTATTTAAAAATTAGAGCAAACAAATTCACCCTAGCTAACACGATTAACATATTTTTCCTTTCCATAAATGCGGTCCCCGATACCCATCAACGTAAGACAGCTGCAGCATCGTATTCTGCTCTCCTTTTCTTCTCCGTTATAATCGAACGAAGAGATGTCGGAATAGCAGTTGGGCAGATTTGGGCGAAATAAAGCAGAAACCTAATTGTTGGATCGGTATTCTCCGGTAATAATTCGTGTTTGTTCAGTTTGATTTAGATTCATTTGCTAGCGAGTAGAGACTACTTTCTTCTTGATCCTTACTACTCCATGGATTTCTGTTCTGCTTTTGTGGGTGTTTTTCATTTGCATGATTATGTTTTGTATCCCTCCGAATTTTGGGTGTTTCCTGCACATCAGATTCTGATTGTGAAACTATGGCCTAATAGAAGGCATTTCCAAATGATGGGAGTCCCCAGGGTGTTGAATAGGAAGCAGGGAATATTGATTGATAAACCAGCGGAAAGGAAATAAATGCATGGGGTGAACTGCTTGGTTTAGGGTTTAGGGTTCTACCCTACCTCACCCGCCGACTGCAACCCGCTCGCACCCGCAAGCAACTCTAGCTTCCAGTTTCCTAGCCGACCCTCCCTCCTCTGCAAACCGCCGAATCTCCCAGCCCCTGCCGAACTCGAAGCCTTCTTCGACGACGCCACCTGCCTGTCGGATCGGAAGTAGAGAAGGTAGCTCAGTCGATTGCAAAGATAGCTATCTCTCTTCACTTCGCGCGTTTTCTTCGGCCCTAAGGGCTCACGGCAGAAAGAAGAAAACTGAGAATTTAATTTGCTGTGAGCTTTAACAGTTCCCTTAAATCCTGATTAACATGATTTATCATAAATCCTATTCAAATTCTGACGCAGAGCATCTCTTAAGCCGGGCTCAACCAACAACCATAGCATCCACTACCACTACCTAGTCTATTTAGTCTCCACCACCCCGTAACTCCCTTTTTTTTTGTCTTTTAGCTAAAATAGCATATGTTGGCTTTTCACTTGTCTTTAGCAGACTGATATATAAGAAAAACAGAGAAGAAAAGAGGAGATAGATGTAATACAATTCTCAGAAAACCTTGTTTTCGTTTTGTTTGTTTTGTTCTATTGTCTTGTTTGCATGTGCTGGATACATTTGGTGCAGCTAACACAACAAGTTGGTATCAAAGCAGTCTTCCTGGCAAAGGATACAATGGCAGATGGAAATCCTTGAAACTCTCTTGGCGATGACCGGAGCTTAGAGGCCCTTTGCAGGGTACATACCAGAATGATGCAACAATTGGACGATCTCTCCGCCAATTTCAATCGGTTCACCATCAAATTTCGCCATGAGATGCAAGCCAACAGAGATCGGGGGATGATGAATCCAATGGAGCGCTGAGCAGCACCAACTCACACCCCACCTATTTATGGCAACCCGCTCGAACACGACTTAGGATGGCGACGGACCGAGTGTGTTCCTGACTTGGTTGAATCTGAGGAAGAGGTAGCACCTCCGGGGCATGCCGTATATTCCGATTCCGATCAAGAGGGAGTTGCATTACATAATATACAAAGGTATTCGGTTAAGCACCATCAGAGGCCGATTGTGGAGTTTCATATTAAACTCGACATTCCCTTTTTCAATGGCAAACTGCACCTAGAAGACTTCCTTGATTGGAAAAGGGCGGTTGGATCCTTTTTTGAGTACATGGAAATTCCTGTTGAGAAAAAAAGTTAAATACATCGCCTATCGGTTGAAGGGGGCAGCTAGTGCTTGGTGGCAACATTTGCTATAAACTTGGTTGAGGAAAGGTAGGGGGTATGTCCGCTGCTGGTTTCATATGAGACAGTCGCTAAGGGGCCATTATCTTCATGCGGACTATGAGCATATGTTGTACATGCAATATCAACATTGTGTGCATGGACACTACAATGTTGCCGATCATACTAAAGAATTTTACTGCCTAAACGCGCTGAATAATCTCAATGAGTCAGAGAATCAGTTGGTGGTCCGATATATTGGTGGCTTGAAAGACACCTTACAAGATAAATTAGAATTAAACTCAGTGTGGTCACTTTCTCAAGCTGTCAATTTCACTTTGAAGGCCGAAATGCAAGCAACTTGACACTTCATAGTTATTCGAGCCATCGACACATTACTGATCAATCTAGTGAGTAAAGAGCTGCACCAGCAACCCATAAACAACAATAAATTCCCACAGTGCTAGGACCGGTTAATTCTTCAACGCCCGATCCCAATCTTGCTAAAACCCATCTTGTGGGAAAGGATAATCCTTATTATAAAGTTGCCACTTACAAATGCTTCAGGTGTTTTTAATCGGGTCATAAATCCCACGAATGTCTGACGCAGCCGAGGATTCAGCTTGTGGAAGGGGAGAATGAAAACACAGAAGATCTAAGTAATAAAGACTCCGATGCAGATATCGAAGAATTGGAAGCGAATGAAGGAGATGCTGTCATTTGTGTCATGGAGAAGTTATTGCTAGCCCCTCACCAGGCCATCAGTTCTCAAAGGAATGTTATATTCTGCACACATTGACCCGACCCGATCAGCAAACCCACGAGTGTAGTTGCTGAGTCGTGTCATCTAGGGCTTGGGTAGTTGAGCGTCAACGCGTTGTGGGCGAATGTGAATGGAAACTGGGCTGAGCGCATAGGGCCTAGGCGAGGCGAGTTCGAGGCTGAGCGTGTAGGGCCTAATTGTTGTCGGACTAACAAACTGAGGCGGCCTAGCGCCTGGGCCTGGTGGGTTGATTGGCGGAGGCAGGTCCTACCATAGGAGGCTGGGGTGCAGTCGTACTCACGTGGGTTGGCGAACGCAACCAGTGTCCTGCGAGGCCGCAGGTGCTGACATGCGGTCCGTGGCGACTCGGCTAGGCGGAGAAGAGGGTCACGATGCGAGTTAGTCGGGCTAGCTGGGTCAACCCTCGGGTTTTCGGGTCAACTCGAACCCGGACGACCCGTTTTACAAATGGGTTGACCCAAACCCGGATTTTTTCTGGTCTGGTCCGGGTCAGGTTTCGGGACGTGACAACTTTTGACACCCCTACTTGTGATGGTTCGTATTCGCAAATTAGCCCACGCAAATTGAGGCTTGTTTATATTTCCAAACGCATAAATGATAATGCCTATGTCGTCGATTTGCCGCCATGCATTCATACATCTTCCACTTTTAATGTGGCTGACATTCATGCTTACCAGCAGCCACATGAACTCGCCACAATCAACAGTAGTACTGTGAGTCCTTCAATGGCAGGGGAGACCTGATGCAATGCATCTCTTAAGCCGGGCTCAACCAACAACCATAGCATCCACTACCACTACCTAGTCTATTTAGTTTCGACCACCCGGTAACCCTTTTTTTTTGTCTTTTAGCTAAAATAGCATATGTTGGCTTTTTACTTGTCTTTAGCAGACTTAGAAAAGGTGGGAGACATACTGATATATAAGAAAAGCAGAGAAGAAAAGAGGAGATAGATATAATTCAATTCTCAGAAAACCTTGTTTTCATTTTGTTTGTTCTGTTCTATTGTCTTGTTTGCAGGTGCTGGATACATTTAGTGCAGCTAACACATCAAATTCAGCACAAATCCTGTATCTATTTAGCTTAAAACCTACCTAAATCCCATTGTCAAGCAGTATATTTATGCAAAAGAGGAGAACAAAGGATTTAACTCGCTGATAGCTTTAACAGTTCCCAAATCTTGCTCAAATTTTGCATAAATTCCTTTAATTATTATTAGATATAACTAACTAGTTAAAGATTTGTATTTAAAAGAGGAGATAGATTGAATTATATCTTCTAAAGATTTTATCTAGTAGAAATTCTAGCTTCACATGGTTATCATTTAACACAATCTGATTTGTTGGTATGGCTTATCTTTTAATAGATATTTTTGGCTATAATTAGCTATGCATGCTTACATTATACTACTGAACTGTTTATTATCCTTGCTGAATTAATGTCGATGAAGTTCCTTACAAACTGAAACCAATGAAGATAGTTTTGCCAATTTGAATAAACATTTTAGTTGATGTTCTGAATGGCAGGCGTGCATGATGGTCTCCAAAGCGGCTTTTGTTTTGCTCGGTGTCATGGTCATTGCCTATAGTAGTTACAGCAATGCCAAAAATATAGAGAACCTAAACATAATGGGTAAGTTAAGAAGCTTGATAAGTTATTTCAAACTTCCATTGGTACATTTTCTTTATTTTCACACATTTCACATGAGCTATGGAGAATTCTCGTTTGTCTCCCTAACAGTCGTGTTCTAACAGTCGTTTTCATGCTTAGCTTTTATATGATTGCATGAAAAGTGAATTTTCAAATATTTTATTTGTTGCGCTAAATGCAAAGCTTCTAGAGTTCAGTTAAAGGCCAATGTCAGTGATTAAACTGCTAATATGATGTATCTTTTAAATCATAGCATGTTCATGTTGGGATTGGTTGATATAAAACATCAGTTGATTGTGCTTTTTTGCCTGATGAATGATATTAATTTTTCTACTTATTTTTTTTAATACTTTTTGTATACCCTTGAGGTCGTTGCCGTGTATACAGCAAAGCTATAAAGGACCGAATGGAATAAAGAAAATGAAATGGTTCCACATAATAAATAGGCCTGTCAAAATCAGGTCATAGGTCGGGTTCGGGTTCAACCCGAAACTGACCCGGGTACATACGGGTCAACCCGAACTCGACCCGTTTTTCGAAACGGATCAGTATGCTGAACCCGAACCCGACCCGTTTGACCCAAAAAAATTAAAATTAGTTTTTGTATTTAATTACAAATAAAAATATACACCCTTCAATGAATTGTTAAACAATTTTTTAAAATGTACAACAAAAACATTTAAATTTTACATATCATTTACAATTACAAATTACAAATCAATAAATTACATATCATTTACAAATTACAAATCAACAAAAACTAATAAGCACGGCTCCCTTGCTCAAACAATAAGCACGGCTCAACTTCAAGTCTTCAGGCACACGACCTGTATTCACAGAACAAGGAAGAACTGTATTCTGAGAAATAAACAAGTTATATATGATGCTCATTGCTCAGATTAAACCTTCCAAATCTTTAATCACCGTATGAGGTGTATGTTCAATTAACATTAGCATATTACCATCCAAGGAGACGAATTGTATTTTGCATTAAGTTAGTATCTATTCATTTATATATGTAGTATCTACTCATTTGACTTAGAATACAAAATTACAAATGTCTCCTGGTTGTAATAACATTTATTCTGAAACTATTCCCACTGTAATTTGAGAAGGTTGATCATCATCGCTTCATCACTTCTAAACAACAACAAATAATATTTAATGTTTGATCAAATGAATCATAAGAAGCAACAGGATATACGAAACAACACAAATCAAATGAATCAGCATTCAAAAGAACCAGCAGGATACACGAAACAACAAAACCAGAAGAACTGAAGAAGGAATGAAGCAGCTGGCAGCACATGCACGGTACACCAGCTGACTAGGAGGATACCCGAAAAAACACAACCAGTTTTTCAGAAGAACTGAATTCTAAAGAAGTAATGAAGCAGCACATTCTGCATGAGTGCTGAAGTGCACATACACCAGCAAACCAGCAGGTCACCCGAAACCAAACAACCAAATAAATTTTGGTCTTGACTCTTGAGTCATAACAAATTAACATTACACACTTAACGATACACTGATAAGTGATAACAACCACAAGGCCGACAACCCACAGGCCACAACAAGTCAGTGAAGTCACTAAGTCGGCAAGCAGCCAAGCAGAATAAATGAATAATAGATATTGCCAATTTCAATTTGCCATAACATGTAATCAAAGAAAGCCAAGCCAACTACTAACAAAAAGTCGGAACTTCAATTTTTAAAACCCTAAGCCGAATTTCAACAAAAATCTGTTTATGATTTCATAATAAACTAATTAACTGCATCTTAAGATAAAAATTCGTAAAAAACTAAACAGATAAAAGCATAAAATGTGAAGCCCTAATCGGTATTTCAAAGCCACAGCAACTTCAAATTGGAAGGAAGAATCGAAGAAGCAAATAACTCAAAAAAAAATCACTCTAGTCTCTACTCTCTAGCAGTAGCAGTGCCTCAATAACAAAAAATCAAAAAAAAATTGCAACACTCATTACTTGACTTCAAAGATAACCGAAAGATAAGTAGATAACCAAAAGAAAGTTAACCAAAAAATCAAACCAATGAGGCGATGAGCCGATGAGTCGATGCCCAAGAATCAAAGAGCCGCAGAGGAGGAAATCTCAGTGAAATCGACTAGCCCTAGGTTAGGGTTTTCTCGCTCGAAGAGAGACGAAGTCACGAACGGCGAACGTACTCTCGGTTATTAGGCTAGTTAAATGCCCTAAGGAGGGTAAAATTGTAATTATGAAAACGGGTCGAAACGGGTCATTTTCGGGTTACCTGGGTTGACCTGAACCCGACCCGAAATGGCATATGGGTCAAAAAACAAAACCCCAACCCGACCCGTTTCGGGTTCGGGTTGACCCTAACCCGAATTTCTCGGGTCGGGTTTTCAGGTCGTGTCAAATGTTGATAAGCCTAATAATAAATGCTCTAAACTTGTATGCATGCATTTTAATGATTTTAACTGTATTTGAAAAAATGGTAAATACAGAATGTGGATGCTTTGTTCGAAACTTAATGATTTATGCTCAAAAATAGTTCTTTCAGTCAGTTTCAAACCATTTCTACCGTCTCATAATATGCCAGTATTCGCTATATTCAATAAGCTAATCATTACCATCTAACATGCTTTTCTTAATCAACTTAGCTGTAATGACTAAAACTGACAAACTTCTCAAAACTTTTAGATGCAAATGCTGTTATTACAAGGAATGAAAAATTATGTGAAATTTGTCAAGATTATACCACAAAAGTCATATCCTTTTTTGAGAAAGATGGAACGGCCATTAACCAGACTCTTTATCATGTTTGCTCATACCTGCACTCCTTGGAAGAACAGGTATGCTCTACCTATGCTACAACCCTTAACCTCTTCCATGTTCTGTTAGATAACATGTTTTGTAGAATTTTCACTGAGAGCATAGTTTTCAGTATGTTTGTGGCTTTTTAGAAGATTGATTTCTTATATTTTTCCTATTTTAAATGAATTTTTTTTTGGCAGTGTCTTTCGTTGGTAGACCACTTCATATCCATTTTGTTTGCGGAAATTGCTAAATTGCAACCTGAAAATATTTGTAAAAATGTATATCTTTGTGAGAACAAGGCGTTGGCTCATGAACTAAAGTATGATGATCCCTGCACAGTCTGCCATAATGTTGTTAGTGAAGTTCTCTCTAAACTGGATGATCCCGATGCACAGGTAATATGCCATTGCATTCGCTATGCTTTGCAAATTTATGAATTTGTTGGAATGCTTTGTGGAAGTGATCTGATTCTCTAATGAATATTTGGCTTTGAAAACTGATTAGTTTTAGATATTTTATCTTCTACATTGTAGATTATGATTCGTTTATGTCCATTGGGAAATGTATTTTTATGCGGATGGGTGGCTTTTGCATTTGAAACTTGCTTTAAGATGTAGTTCTGATATGGGAACTTCTCCATATGTGTAGATCTAAGAGAAATACCTTATTCTAGTTATTATAGCATTAGCAAATTTACATATGCTTGCATTTTAGCGCGTTTAAAAAAGAGTGAGCAGCAAGGTACTTCTGTAAATTATTTGCGTTGTTGATGTCTGGCTGTTTCTTATGTTTTTGGTTTCTTCGTATCTCTGCAGCTTGAGATAATTCAGAAACTTCTCAAGGGATGCAGTCAGATTGGCAATTTTTCTCTTCAGGTAAGCTTTGACAAGCTAGCTGCCAAAAATATAGAAGCAAAACAATCTCAACCAAGATTTAAACAATTTATACTGCCAATATAAGTTACAAAAAGCATCCAAATAATTTGTGCTATATCATAGTCTAAGTCTTTGTTTGGGACAGTTTTCTTATTGCTTCTCAAATTAACTTTTTAGTACAAAAATTTTAATTTTTGTATTAAAAAGTTGCTTTAAAAATAGTAAGAAAGCTGTCCCAAACGAACCATAAGGCTCCATTTGGCATAGATTTTTGCTTCATGCTTTTGCAATTGTGAACAATAGAAGCAATTTTATATTTTTTGGAAAAACAAATATTAGAAAAAGTTTATGACAGCGGAAAAGTAGTTTTTTTTAGAACAATGATTTAGCTAGCTTCATAAAAACACTTTTATGGAATTTGGTTTTCTTATATTATTAATAAGTCACTTATTTTAATAAATTACATGTTAATTAAGATCAAGATACTTTATTAAAGTTACACAACATTCATATTATTTTTTATTTTTATATCAGTGTCACCGGTTTCGTTTGTCAAAAAAAAAAAAAACTAATTAGCACTTACGAAAAGTTCTTTAATATGATTTTAGCAAACACTCATTTCATTTATTTAACTACACAAGACAATGCTGAATAAAACTATACAACATAATAGAAGAATGCAGATTTCAGCCTAATTTTTGGAATATAAATCTATTCAACTGAGACACGCTAAGGCTGCAAACGAACCGAGCCGAGCCGAGTATGTGAGTGTTCATGTTTGTCTTCATTTAATATCAGCTTGTTCAAGTTTTATTCATGTTTGTTCGAGCTTTATTGTTTGTGTTCATGTTTGGTTCATTTAAATTAATGAGTGTTCATGTTCGGTTCATGTTCATTTCATGTTCGTTCGTTTAGTGCTTATCGAGCTTGTTTTCGCGAACATATTTAACGAATTTTTTTAACTATCAAACAAATACGTTTATGAACATATCTATGAACAAACACATTTATAATAAAAGCAATTGTCTATGTAACAAAGGCAATGATTATTTATATTTATTCATTTTATAGTCAAATATTAATTATTTTTATCTAGCTTATTCACGAGTTCAAAATCGAACACAAATCAAGCTTCTTATCGAGCTTAATGTTGAGCTTGTTCACGAACTTCAAATGATGTTGTTCGTGAACATAAATGAGCCGAACGCATTAGTGTTCAAGTTTGTTTATTTAAGAATCGAGAATTTAAAATTTTGTTCAAGTTTGTTTGTTT
>NW_021318918.1:719483-725931 GCF_001605985.2 Dendrobium catenatum
GATGTGGTGGAGCCATTGGGTGGGGATGCTGGAGAGTGGAGAGTGAGCCGGCGGATGTAGGGAGGATGGGGGAGGTGGCCAGATGTAAGGGGGGAAAGGAAAAGATAAGCCACGAGTCTCGGACTCTTCCAAATTCTAACGGGTATTGCAATCACCCTCACCAAGGGTTTTCTTTCTTCTCTCAAAACTCACAACATTGGAGAAGACAAAAGCTGAAAATTTTATTCATCAAATCATCATCGTAATACAATAGATGGGTCCTTATATGTAGGCCTCAACATGACAAAAGAAAAAGGACTAAAATGCCCTCAGGGCTACAACAACAAACTAACACCCAAAGGGATAAAATAGGAAAAACTGAAATATAAAAATAAACAATACATAAAATGCATCAAAAATAAAGGCTCCTGATCGTGGCCCCCGTCGATATCCAATGCCTCCTCTGATAAACACGCCAAAATCTCCTGTGGATGTCCTCATCAATATGATCTATTAAATTTAAAAAAAAATCATATTAATAGGGCACCACTTAAAATTCTCAAAACTCACAACATGGTTTTCTTTCTTCTCTCAAAACTCACAACATTGGAGAAGACAAAAGCTGAAAATTTTATTCATCAAATCATCATCGTAATACAATAGATGGGTCCTTATATGTAGGCCTCAACATGACAAAAGAAAAAGGACTAAAATACCATCAGGGCTACAACAACAAACTAACACCCAAAGGGACAAAATAGGAAAAACTAAAATATAAAAATAAACAATACATAAAATGCATCAAAAATAAAGGCTCCTGATCGTGGCCCCCGTCGATCTCTGATGCCTCCTCTGATAAACACGCCAAAATATCATGTGGATGTGATGTGAAACTAAATGCGGTGACAAGAATTGCAAATAAGAGATTAATAAAGGTTATGAACTTTGCGTACTACCCATAAAAACTAGTTTACCCAAGTAGAGGTTTTAGAAAATAGCATGAAAGATAAAGCAATAGCAATAGATCACAATTGAGATTACGGGAACTTGCAAAATTAATAACCAAGAATTTAGATAATGCAAATAGCCAACTATAATAAAGCCTCACATTTAAAATCTAGATCCTTCACCTCGAGGTCCTTTAACCAACTCTTGAAGTTGGAGGCTAGCAGAAGAGGATCGTAAGCACACCTAGAGATACCATAAGTTATGCCGAGAGGACTAGTCGCCGAGAAAGAAGCGGGTGGCCGTTCAAGAAGAATCCACGAAGTTCTTAGTCATTGAAGGTCGATGGTTCCGACAAGGCAATAAACGATACGATTGACGTATCGTTCTACGGTGATGTCGTACTCCCAATCCGGATCGTAGAAGGGAGAGAGGAAGATATCGATCTCTCCTTGTTCGTTGTAAGCGAAGCCGTGATCAACTTCGGGATCCGCCATGCATCCTCGCCGGGAGTTGAGGGAGCACCAAAAAGAAAGAAGAGGGAGAGAGGAGGTGGCGGCTTGGAGGGGAAAAGGGTTGGCCGGCTTGAGGTCTTGAAGGGGATCGGCTAGGGTGGGAGGCTAAGAGGTAAGTGCAGGAAATCTGAAATAAATTCAAATTTTAGTAGTTTGGGGGAGGGATTTAATTTGAAATTCAAATTAATCCAAGGGGGGAAAGAGGGGCGACAATGGGGAGGAGTTTGGGGCTGAATTTGTGGAGCAATTAATGTAATTTTGGAAGAGGGGAAAGCCCATTAAGGGGCCGGCCACATGTAGAGGAGAGAGGGGCTTGAGTATTAATTAAATGGGGCCCACAAATTTAAACACAGATTTAATAAAAATCTGAATTGAAATTTCAGATTTCTTATGTGGGGAAAGTTTCCTAATATAAGGACAATCAATTGGATTAATTTGAATTTCAAATTTGAATTGAAATTCAATTAAGAAGATTGCCTAAAATCAAGGAGTTATTTAGGAAAGTCATTTATGTCTCTTGGGAAAATTTGAAATTTCAAATTTGAAATCCCAATGGGGGAGGCTGGCAGCTAGAGGGGTGGATGGGGCCAAGGGGGAGGGGAGGAAGGCCGGCGATTGGTGGCTGACAGGGAGCTGGTGGCTTGGGTGGCCCAAAGGGGCGGCGACAAGGCTTATGGGGAGGGGGATTCACTTGAAGGGAAAGAAAAGATGAGAATTGCGAAGAACTAAGGATCCACTCACCTCAAATGCTTCCACCCCAAATCTCACAAAGAAATCTTGGGAAAAAAAACTAAGAACTCATAAAGAGATCTTTCTCCTCCAAGGAACTCACTAAGAGATCACCAAGTGGAAATAACTTTTCATTCAATAATTCATCAACTACCCATACATTGCATGAGGCCTCTTATAAATAGGCCAAAATAAAATAAAATTGAAATGACACAAATGCCCTCAGGGTTACATAAGTGACTCAATGCCCACAGGGACAATCTAGGAAAATAGAAATATAACTATAATTAAAATACATAGAAATCAGTAGTAGAGGCTCTGAATCGTAGCCGTCGATCTGCGTCTCCTGCGACGGTACACTTGTCGAAATCTGATGTCCTCATCAATATGATCTATTAAATTAAAAAAAAATGATATTAATAGGGCACTACTTAAAATTCTCAAAACGCAATTACACTTATTTTCAATTAAAAAAAAAAAGATCCAAGTATATTAAAAGAAGAGAGAGAACTCAAAAAAAGATGAGAAGCAAGAAGGATTAAAAAAAATATCAAAATTTCTTAGCTTTAAAGTTCTTTTAATGCCCCTTTTATGAATTCAGCTTGAAATTTGGGCTCAGCAATACTTCTGATTCATTGAGATGTTTCTTCTTGCTCGCAAAAATGAACCTTTTTTAAATTTCACTCCTCTTCTTCCATTTACCTTATGTTTGGTAAGCACTTCTGACTTCAAGCCATAATGATTTTCTTGCCAAACCTTCACGCAGGCTGCCCTTTGTATGCATACACTGATGCAAACCCATTGCAATCATAGGAGGTTCAAAATTAAACTCTAATCTATCCAAAATAGTTAATCATCCTAACAAAATTTTAAAACAATTATTTTGCGAAAATAAATAATTTATTATAATCCTAACAAACCTCCTATTTTAGATCTTGGCTATTCCTAACTTAATGAGTGAAAAACTAACAAATTTTCCCCAATTCCATCTTCTTTGTGACCTCCTCTCAAAATCGAATACTCTGAGCTCTCAAACCCCGAATGGTTGCCTGCCATGCAACCTCAATAAACCTAAATGATATTTGAACTTCACATGCACAAGAAAGAGACCTCCAAAATAATGTTGTGCACTAAAGTGGATCTACTAAAGCTGAAAGTGCACTGCCACTGAATTTTTGCCCCAATGTGTGTAATTTCTTGCTCTATATGTTGTAATGATACGGCTCAACATTGGAACATAATGTGCAATACAAAATCATTGTACTTGATCTTATTCAAAAGTTTCCTCTAAACATACGCTTCCTTTTATTAGGAAACTTTATTGCAGCCAAGAATTTAGTTTTTTTTTTTTGGTCGATTCATGGTGCTCCACCCAGGGGCGGAACCAACCTTAATTCTCAAGGGGGCAAACTTATAAGTAAAAGTGTAGAGATTTTGCAGACATGTCGTGGGTCCAAGGGGGCAGCGCCCCGATTCGATCTTCTAATAAATACTAAAAACCTGCTCGAATTACCTTAAAAAATTGCTTTTAGAAGCAATAAAAAAACTATCCCAAACGAAACCTTAGAATCAATCAAATTCCATTCATTCAAACTCGCATAATCAATAATTTTCTGAAGTTCAGATACTGCCATTTTTCACCTCTCTTAGATTATAAATATTTTGTGAACTCACTGTGTTATCTCTTCAGTGCAAGAGGTTGGTTCTTGAGTATGGCCCGGTCATCATTTTCAACGCAGAGAAATTTTTTGAGAAAACAGACGTTTGTACTGCAATCCATGCATGCAAAGCTCAACAAATTGCTGCTATTGAACAACAATTTCTTCCTGTTGCTGCTGCTGCTGTTTGAACCGAAAATGCCTGAATCAGAAGAGAAGCTCTTCAGACTTGCAAAGTAGTAAGAGAACTGAGTAGTAATTGGTGTTTCTATTAAATTCTGTCAAGATTACTATATGCTTTTATTAATGTTTGGCATTGTAGCTTTTACCACCGTATATTTATTGTGTTGCATTCCTAAAGGTGAAGATGATTAGGTAGTATTATGATTTATAATTATGCAATAAGTCGGTTCGAAGTAAGGCTCCGTTTGCGATAGCTTTTTTATTACTTTTTAAAGCGGTTTTCTAGCACAAAAGTTTCTTTAAATTTGAATGATACATAACTCATTTATTTATGTTCGCAACTTATTTTTTGTGTTGCTTAATAAGTAATTTATTAAAAACCTTAATATTAAGTTAAATGATTGCGCGTATATTATTTAATTCAAATTTGATCGAATGCAACTTATTTATCAGTAACATATTATATATTTCTGTATTAGTTTTTGATATTTTTCCAATTTTATTATTTTACTTTTGCAACTCTTATCTCTTGCTAAGCTAATAATGTTGCCTTGTTAGCTCATCATGGACTATGTCTTCGCCCTTTCTCCCAAAATTTTCCTCTCTCAATTGACTCATATATCGCTCAACCAATCTCCCTCTTTTTGGTCATCTCTTGCTCACCATGCCTCTCTACCCTTCTCTCTTAAGATGAAAGAAATATACCCTAATATGTGATATTCTAAGATGTCTCCATAAGGATGGGAAACAAATATGATAATTCATCATAGTAAAATTTATTTAATCGGCGGTCTTCTGGTAACCCGATTAGGAGAGTAGATGTATCAGATTTAATTTATGTTAAGAAATGTAGAGGTAGACCTAAAAATATTTGGTTAAAAAAATATTCGAAATGACCTTTCTTTATTAGATTTAAATGAGAATTTAACTCTTAGTAGGATACAATGGAGAAACAAGATTCATGTAAAGTTGGGATAAATACTTGATGTTGTTGTTGTTATGTCAAGTAGTTGGAATTTCAAATTTAATACCTAAATATGCCGGCTTGACTCGGCTTGATTATAACCCTATGATTGATCATCATTACAGTCGATACTTACAATTCTATCTGAGGCTTTTTATTTTATTACAATAACTATTAAGGTTTCGTTTGAGATTGCTTTCTTATTGTTTCTTAAAGCAACTTTTCAGTATAAAAATATTGTACTCAGAAGTTGTTTTAAGAAGCAGTAAAAAAAATCGTCATAAATAAATCCTAAATTTTTATTTCACTATGTGGGGATTTTTTGTTTTATTAAGAAAACAAAAACATGAATTCCATTCTAAGACAGCCAGCCACAAAAACTTAATAACGGTAGGTAAGCCTCACCCTCACGTGAGGGCACCACCTCAACATGTGGCCCAAGAATAGAGCTAGGCAAACCTCACGTGACCACAGCTCATTAAGACCAACATAGGGATAGCCCATGAAACAGCGACTTCAGGCCAAACGATGGAAACTAAGAAAATAAGATTATTTTATAATAAATATCTTTGATTTTAGGTATCATATATTTATTATCTTTTAAGATAATTAAATCATTAAAGAATTTTTTTAAGAGATTAAATATAAAAATTCATAAAATGAATATATCAGAATAATATAATTCAATTTTTTAAAAAATATTAAATGTATTTGTAACATGAATATAATACACAACTAAGCAATTAATTTTCTTATTATACTAATCTAAAAAAAAATTTAAACTTAAAATTAATTATAATTCAATTTTTTTCTTGATAGATGCATTTAGAATGGATGATTTTCATTTTTTTAAATTTTAATGATGTGCTGTGGTTGCTTCTTCCTTTGTATTTTTCTAATGGTGCTTTGATTTTTTGTGTAACAGTGATATATTGAATGGTCTCAGCCTTTCCAAATGTATTTATGAATATTTTTTTATTTGTGGATATGTTGGCTTCATTTTTTTTTTCATTTTTGAATATTTTTGCCACTTGGTTTTTATTCATTGCCTTGGTTTTTATAAGGAAAAATTATACATGTCTTATTTGCATGATTTTCTACTCTCCTTTGGAACACAAATTTTATTTTTGAATGATTTAGAATAGATATTTTAGCCCCTAATTGACTAGAGATTTTTTTTATTAGGCTACTGATTGTGTTGTTTAGATTTTATTTGGGACTACTTAAAGCATTTTTTGGTACACAAATTTTCTTTTTTCTACTAAAAAATTGTACTAAGAAGCAGTAAGAAAATCGTTCCAAACAAACTTAATGTAATTTTTAACTAAAGTTTCATTATATATATATATATAATATATATATATATATATATATATATATATTATTATAATAATATATTATTATATATATTATTATATATATTTTTTATTTATTTCTCTTCTTGTTTTGTTGGGTTCTGTTTATTTATACTGTTT
>NW_021318918.1:726031-743379 GCF_001605985.2 Dendrobium catenatum
ATATATATATATAATAAGATGTTATTTCTCTTATTTTGATATTTTTGTTCATTATTGTTATTTAATATGCATAATTTGATATTAGTTTGTTAATATTTCTAATTTTGTTCAAAGTTACATATATAAGATTTAATTTATGAATATTAAATTAGAATTGGTTGTTTATTTTATGTTGTATAAGTTCTTGTTGATCATATTATATAAATCATTATTTTATAATTTAAATTTTAATTATAATTTTTTAATTTACATTTTTAAAAAAATAAGTTATTGAACACCAAAAATTGAAGAGAAGAGGAATATAACAATAAATCATAGAAGAAAAAAAAAAGGAAATATAACACCAAAAATATTAAAATTTATAAGGTTCACTTCAATCAAATCTACAGAACCACAAAAAAAAGAGAAAATTAAATTTATTTTAAAAAAACTTAGAAGAGCACACACCATACTTTCCAAATCCCTAAAACACTCCAAAAAAAAAAATAATGATAATAATTCCAACAAAATTTCCTTGCCACAAACTTCTCCATTGGACCACTTCAGTCACCATAAATACAGAGATTTAGAATTCTAAATCCTGATTAGTTAACTCTAATGATTCAATAATTAACACTCTCCATCTATGATAATATAACAGTGATTGCTGCAGGTTAACAAGTTCCCTTCACATATTTTATAACAAAAATTCTCAAGAATATTCTTTACAGGCATGAGTAGCAATATCATATATTATCATGACAGTCAGTATGTAATCATGATAACTTTAAAAATTAGCTAACTGTTAAAAAAACAAAAAAAAAAGGAGCACAAAAGAATATAGGTAGGCTATCTGTTCATGAAAAAATTATTTTATAAGAAGATAGGACGTTAAACACTGTCCGGAGACCAATCAAAATGTGTCATGTCAGCAGTACCAAACTGCGGTACCAAGCATTATCAAACCGCAGTACCGAACATAGGAGTGACGTGGTGCATTCTGATTAGTCTCCGGACAACATTCAACATTCAACATTCGCACAAAATAATTGATCATGTTCATGAGTACAGTTCCAATTAAGAATAACCTCTTGCTGAATTTATAAATCATAAATGTTGAGATTGCTTGGTATGAACTATTTTGCAGGTTGCAAGCTGAAGCACATATTCATGAATCTGAACTTTCAAGCACATTTAATATAAATCAACAACATTTATTAAACATATTCAATAGTACAACAGACTCAACCCAACAATGCTGAAAAAAACAATCCATATAACTAATCACTTACAACATTCTAAACAGAAATAAAAATAGTAGAAATCACTATTGCCAAAGTCACAATTTTTAGCTCTTGAATCCAACACTACAATGATCTATAGCTGCTGTTGTGATTGAGGTAATGAACGGTCACCTTGCCATGCCCACACAATATCCTTAAGAGCTGGTTTCATCTCCTGCTTCCAGAGCTTCTGATACTCAAATGTATCTCCATTGGTCTGAGTGATTTCAACCATATGAAATGAAGGAGTCAGCTCAAATATCTCAACATCAAAGGCCAAAACTTCCTTTCCACCTTCTTTGAATCCTTCCATTTTCAAAACACCTCCATCCTTCTTCTTTATCTTCAAACTTAATTGCTTAGCAACCTCCTCGAGCTTCAAAACAATGGTGGAAGCTGGCTTAGAGGATGTGAATCTTACCATTCTCTTGCACTCAGATGCTTCAAACAGACCAGAAAGATCAAAACCTGATGAAAGAGAAATGATGTCAAAAGCATTTAAGTTTATAGGCTTTGAAATTTCTTGCTTTTCTTCAGCAAAACTGGTCTCAGATGAATTGAAAGCTGCATTGACATCCAGAGGGACTAATTCTTTAGCTTCTGCTTGATTTTTTATCTGATTTGCATTGTACCCCTTTCTAAACCATGAATTTTCTTTGATTTTTGAAATTGAGATCCTGGTTGCTGGATTAGGATCTAGAATTCTTGTTATCAGTCTCCTCACATCTGTAGGAAACCAATTTGGGTATTTAAATTCTGCCTTCCCAATCTTTTTGTACATCTCCATCAGATTCAGATCATGGAATGGTAAATAACCTGCCATGAGAACAAATAAAATAACTCCACAAGACCAGATATCAGCTTTAGCACCATCATATCCTTTTCTACTGATCACCTCCGGCGCGACATAAGCCGGAGTCCCACAAGTAGTATGGAGTAAGCCATCTTGCTTCTTCGACTCCGCAAGAGCGCTCAGGCCGAAATCCGAAACCTTTAAGTTTCCATTATCATCTAGAAGCAAGTTCTCGGGTTTCAGATCGCGATGGTAAACCCCTCGACTATGACAGAAATCTACAGCACTGATTAGCTGTTGAAAGTATTTCCTAGCAACATCTTCCTTAATTCTACCCTTCAAAACCTTATTAAAGAGCTCACCACCTTTGACATACTCAAGAACAAAGTAGATCTTAGATTTGCTTGCCATGACCTCATAAAGCTGCACAATGTTTGGGTGTTTTACTAATCTCATTACAGAAATTTCTCGTTTGATCTGATCTCTGAGTCCAACCTTGAAGACCTTCTCCTTGTCAATCATCTTTATAGCTACACTGTGTGAAGATCTAATATTTCTTGCATGGTAAACCTTTGCAAATGTCCCTTGACCTAATAATCTTCCTAATTCATACTTTTGCATGAGAACACTCCCTTTGTTTTCTGATCCCATTTCTTCAATCTTTATACAGGTCTGATATATCCTGCTTATATGTTAAATATCTACCAGAGCAGGATTTTGGAATCAAAAGATTTCAACCATCGTCCCCTATGTCATGCCCTAACACAGCAGGATTTCTCGAGTTTCGGGTTCGAGTGTTCATTCTTGAATGGTTGATAGCTTTCTGAACAATCTCATTGAAGATGAGGGGTGGAAGCTGATTTGGAGGTAAAGCCCTATTGGACTTAGACAAGAAATTCTCTGCGTGGATGCACATCTTTCAGCATTCCTTGGATCTTTTTATTTCAAAAATTTTCCTGAAAAATTTTTTAGAGAAATTTTGGCTTTGAAAAATCATCAAAACGTTACATAAACAAACAAATTTTAAAATATAAATGGATCTGCATCTCCAAACAGGATGTGCTATAACATATTGAAAAAATCATAATTCATAACAGTAAATTCAATTACAATCTGAAAGAAGCGATAATAATACATATAAAATTAATTTCAGCAAATCTGTGACTCAGTGTTCTCTCCATGCCCACAAAAAAGAGAACAAAATTGTAATTTTAATAACAGAAACCAGTTAAATTAACCGATTAATTCAAACATTCCCCAGACGATCTTCATCTAAGATCTTCAACTTAGGCTTCCTTTGGCCAACTTTTTTGGTGCTTTCTAAAACAGCTTTCTAGTAAAAAATTTCTTGAATTAGAAATTTTTCTCCTAGAAAGTCATTTTTAGAAAGCAGTAAAGAAATCAGATTCAAACGACGCCTTAATCTGTTCAATAACAAAACAAGAAGGAAAACCTGATTAACCAAATTCAAAATAAATAAAATAAGGCAGTTCAATCAAACAAAGAAAAATCCATAAAATAGTGAAACTACAGTACTCCAATTCCTCTCAAAAGAACAAGAACGGAAGAATAGCCCCCCAGAAGTTTAAAAACAGCCATTTTTCCTCCATCGGAACCTCACTAGGATTTAAGAAAGCAAGCTAAGAACAAAACATGCAAAATCAAAGTGGAAAAATTCACATTACAGCAGTGCCATAAGAGAAAAATCGGAGCTTCACCTATACAAATCTCCAATTCCCAACGATCGATGCTGCCTAGGGAAAAGGGGAAACTTTTGAAGGATTTGGAGGAAGGGGAGAAGAAAGCGTACTCTTTTATAGGACAGAAGTCACAGAACGGACGCAACTTAGCTCAAAATCGCGACCTTTCCCCACATTTTATTCTCTTTTGATGGTCTTCAGATTCCCACGGGAAAAAGGAAGCGTCCTCGGGTTTGCTCTCCCAAGGTCCCAAGGTAAGTAGGCAAAACCAAAGCCAGTGTCTGCAGGGGTCCATTGAACAAAATATGTTTTTGGGGCAATCAAAATGATAGATTTAACATTAAAATCAATTAATATAATTAAAATATATATTTTTATTTTTTTTTAATTTCAGTTAAATATAAAAATTTATAATAATATTTTTACTTTTATCAAATTTCTGACAATTTGATTGTGGTGACACTTAACTTATTATTATGCTTCTCTTTTAATGGCCAACATTCGGCACCATAAAGCATTGCAGACCTCACCACCATCTTATAGAAATTTCCCTTAAGTTTGAGGGGTACTTTTCTATCACACAACAAGCCCGATGCATTCCTCCACTTCAACCATCCAACTTGAATTATGCTGATAATATCCCCATCTATTTCACCATCACTCTGAATAATAGATCCAATATATCTTAAACGTATACTCTTATTAATGACTTGATCGCCCAAAGTCACAATCCCTTCACCAGGTTTATTACTTCTAAAATTATACTCCATATATTCCGTTTTAGATCTACTCAAGCGAAAACCTTTAGACTCTCTAAGGTTAACCTCCATAATTCAAGTTTACCTTCAACTCCCTCTCTAATCTTATCAACAAGAAGAATATCATCAGCAAAAAGCATACACCAAGGTACATCCTCTTGCAAATGTCTAGTGAGAATATTCATGACTAAAGCAAAAAGATATGGGCTTAAGGCTAGTCCTTGATGTAACCCAACCGAAATAGGGAAATACTTGGTCAAACCACCTTGTGTTTGAACACAAGTAATAGCTCATGCATACATATCTTTAATGATTTGAATATAAGTGTTATTAATTCTTTTCTTTTCAAGAACTCTCCATAGCACTTCTCTTGGAACTTTATCATATATTTTTTTTCTAAATCAATAAATATCATATGTAAATCCTCCTTATTTTCTCTATATTTCTCCATCGAACCTCTTAATAAACATATGGCTTCCATAGTTGACCTACCCAGCATGAATCCAAATTGATTTTTAGAAACATTAGTATCACACCGCAACCTATGCTCCTAACTCGCTCCCATAATTTTAAAGTATGACACATTAACTTAATTCATCTATAATTCGTATAATCTTGTGCATCACCTTTATTTTTAAAAATATGAATTAACACACTCATTCTCCACTCATATGACATCTTTTTAGTCTTCAAAATTGTATTAAAAAGTTTAGTAAATCAAGAAATTCCTTCATCTCCTAAGCATTTTCACACCTCTATTAGAATATCATCAGGTCCAACAACTTTTCCACCCTTCATTCTTTTTAAAACCTCTATAACTTCAATTTAACTAATATGCCGATAAAAATAGAAATCTTTATTTTCATTTAGGGAGCTAAGGCCACTATAGTCAATCTTATTTTCACAATCTTCATTAAAAAGTTTAGCAAAATATCTCCTCCACATTTTTTGAATATCATCTTCTAAGAAATGTATTTTTTAATCTTCATCCTTAATACACTTCATTTGAACTAAATCCTTACTATTCCTATCTCTTTGTTTGGCTAATTTATACATATATCTTTCTCCCTCATTAGTATCTAATATATTATATAAATCACTAAAAGTTATCTTTGCATCGCATATTGCTTTCTTAGATTCCTTACGAGCATCTTTATATCTTTTCTAATTATCAAAATTTTTAAAATTAAACTAATTTTTATAAAAAAATCTTCTTATTTTTATAACAAATCTTCTTATTTTTTAATCTTTTCTTGCACAATTTTTATAACACTGTCGTTGCCAGGTCCCGAGTCATGGATGTGAAAAGTGGAGGGTTGTGTTAGGTAGTCAATATCTAGCGTAAAACTTGTTAAATAATAATGTCATGAATCAATAGTTAATGATACAACATTTAAATTAAAATTTTTTATATTAATTTTTGAATAAATTGAACTCTGATTTTGACAAAATTGTATTCAGAATGAATGTTTCAATGAGTTAAATCCAAATAACACCAAAAATACCCTGATTTGAGCTCAAATACTCCAAGTATAATAAGAAATTTCATAATATTGTTTAGGATTAAATGGTCTTCGAATTTTGAGTGTTTATAGTCAAAATGAGCGTCTCAACAAGTGAAATCCTTAGCCTAATATCACTGACTTCTAGTGTCATTATGGCACTTCAATGCTTAAAAAATGTTATCATTAAGAGGATCAAATGGTACTCTCAAATGCTATAAATAGTCTCTCATTTAGACTAGTGAAAGAGAGCTCTACACAATAATTAATGTCAACGATCGATCACCACTCATGACTATCATTACCTAATTATAGTCACCATTCTACAATCACCCAATTATCTTCGTTCGACCATTGTTAATAACCCTAGTTGTTAGACTATTGTGACACCATAGTTGGCCATCCACCTTTGTCTGACCACCATCACCCGATCATTGTCATCAAATCATAGTTATCTAACCATCATTGCCTGATTACTATTGTCCCGCTATTTTTACTTGACTTTTATCACCCAACAACTATCATCTTAACAAAAATAATTAAATTTTGTTGTTTTGTATTCACACCAGCATTGATGCATGTCACATCTATTAAATTTGATACATGTCATTAGCACCAATTTTGTTTCACGCCATCACCAAAAAGATATTAATAACACCAACGACGACACCAATTATTACTAATAATATTGAAGCATAACATTACCAATATAACAAATGCATGTTGTCAATAATAACAACGTTTTGTAATCACGTTGCTTATCATTGCTAACAATATCGTTGCATTACGTCACTAGCATGCATATGCACATCATTGATATTAACCCTAACACCCAATATTAGGGGTGTAAGTGAGTCAAGCCGACTCATGAGATGGCCCGGGCTTGGCTCGATAAATGCACTACATAAAATTCAGCTGTTACCGGCGGTCTTGACCAGCGGTTACATGGCCGCCGGTAATAACGGCGGTTTTGCCGCCGGTTATTGCCGGCGGCCTAACTAGTGGTTATTTAAGTTCAGGCCGCCGGAACTAGCAGCGATCATCTAACCGCCGGTCGAACCGCCGGCCCTCAAAATTACCGGCGGTATAACGGTGGCTCACACCACTGTTGTTAAGTGATTTCATTACCGGCGGTTTAGGTCGCCGGTAAAAGACCTAAAATTAACAGGCCCGGGCCTCCCATTTCATTTCTCTTCTTCCGTTCTCTCATTTCGGCCGAGCTCCGCCTTCGCCTCCGTCCGCCTCGCGCTCGATCGAGCAGCTTGACAACCGCCGACGAACTCTCTCCGGCCGCTGACCCCACACCGGCCGCCCTCGAAGGCTCGCTGTCTTGCCGCCGTCGATCTCACACCGGCCGCCCTAGTGTTCGTGGGTGTTGAAGGAAAATCGGGATTGCAAGGTAAACTTGAATTTTTTTCTGTGATTATTTGTTCTCACTAGACATTTGTAAGAGTTTGTAATCTAGTGTATGCTTTAGGTTGTAATCTAGACATTTGCAAGAGGTTGTAGTCTTGTAATCATTTGAGTAGATCTAAATTTGAATTTATTAAGTATATTTTTAGTAATGATAGATCTAATTGGGTTGATTGTGACTTTGGGTGAGAGCAAGAGAGAGAGAGAGAGAGAGAGAGAGAGAGAGAGAGAGAGAGAGAGAGAGCAATGCCTTGTCCTTTTCATATGGATAAATCATATGGGCACATTTAAGACTAAGATTTTGAAACTGATTGTTTCAATTCATGTCGGAATTTAGGTCAAAATATTCAGAGTTAAATAAAATTATAATAATTTTATTATAATTAATTATTGTTTTATAAAGAAATTTTAATATAAAATATTCAATATGCTTATTATAATTAGATTAGCCAATTCTAATTTGCAAAGGTTGTCATTAATTCTAATTCTTCATGGTATATTAAGTGAAAATCAGATGCAATGGCATTAGACAGCAACTTGCAATAAACACCAAAAAATCAAATTAAAAAAAAAAATTAGAAAAAGAAGAAATCATGTTAATTTGGGAATTATATTGGAAAATTGAAACATTAGATACACATTAATGAACTAGAAACACTAAAAATCAAGGAATTTGTATTTGCTTAATTATTTAGTTAGAAAGTTTATTTTCTTGATTAAATATTAGTTAAGGAGTTGAAGATTGAAAAAATTGTTAGAATTATCTTGAGATACAAGTAATAAATATGTAAAAAATCAATTTTAAATTTACAAAATATATATTATACAGTATTATATTTAATAAATTAAACTTTCTTGATTTAAAGATTTAATCAAGAATAATTAATATTATTTTGAATATATTTTTGTCACTCTGTTTGAGACATGTCAGTCTTCATTTGCCTATAGATTTGAAGTTTGTGTCTTATATTTTTCTTACTTAGGTGTTGTGTTTCCATCTTTGGGTATCCATAAATCAGTTAATCTTCTCAAAAGTGCATTATATCCAAAGCAAAAGCAAATAGACAATTCTTAACAATATCAATAAATCTAAGGGTTTGTCATTTAAGATATTTTTAATTAAATTATTTTTTATTTGAACAAATTATATTATTATTTCAATGCTTACGACGGTTGAGAGGGAAAGAAGTTATTATCTAAATGTAACTGGAGATTTGACAATACATAAATACTGATAAGTGAGAGTAGCTTATGAGTGTATAAGATTTAAAATAAGTTTTAATGTTGATGTTCTTGCGTGCTCTTGAATGTTGAGTTGGGTAAGGTGTAAAAAAGTTGAGTTGAGCTCGAGTCAATTGGCTTTGAGTTGAAATTGATTAATTAATCGAAGTGTGAGCTCGAACTCTAATTCAACAATTTCGAGCAGGTTAAACTGAGCTGGTCATTTTATATGAAAGCAGAAAAATTTGATTAGATTTAAGCTTGGATTACTTGAGCTCGAATTCAAGGAACTTTTGGGAAGTGATTGTATTGAACTCATTGAAACATTCATTTTGAATCAAATTTTTGGTCAGATCCGCGGTTCAAATGATTCAAAAATTTATTTAAATGTTGTATCAAATTTGTGTTGATGAGAATTTATTTCAAATGGCACATAACATCTAATTTAATCTCTTACATAACTAAATGTGTCATCTTTCTAACTATTAAAATTTGGTGTTGTTATGTGCACCAAGCAATCAAATTGTCAAGAAATTAAAAAGTAAAATGAATTATAAAATTTTTAGTATTAACGATTATTTATATATACTATATATATTATTATATAATTGATTTTTTAATGTTTAAATCTATCATTTTGATTCCCAAAAGACATATTTTGTTCAATGGACCCCTACAACAACTTGCTTTTGGGTTTTGCCCTACTATACCTTGAGACCTTGGGAAGCATAACCCGAGGACGCTTCATTTTTCCCGTGGGAATCGCAGACCATCAAAAGAGAAATAAAAGTGGGGGAAAAGGTCAGCGATTTGAGTAGAGAGTTGCGTCCGTTCTGTGACTTTCGTACCTATAAAAGATGAGCATAATTCTTCTCTAATCCTTCCTCTACAAATTCCTTCAAAGTTTCCCCTTTTCACTAGCCAAGAACGATCGTTGGAATTGGTAGATTTGATAGGTGAATGTCCGATTTATTCTCTTATGGACTACTGCTAATAAATGTGCAATTTTCCACTTTGAATTTGCATGTTATATTTTCTTATTGCTATTCTTAAATGCCCTAGTGAGGTTGATGGAGGAAAAAATGGCCTGATTTTTAAATTCTGAGGGGCTATTCTTCTATATGTTACTTTTGAGAGGATTGGAGTAGCGTAGTTTCAACACTATTTATGGATTTTTTCTGTTGACTTGAACTGCGCTTGATATTTATATTATTGTGAATTTGGTTAATCAGGTTTTCTGTTTTGTTATTGAACAGTAGGCGTCGTTATGAATCTGGATTCTTCATACTGCTTCCTAAAATGACTTGTCTAGTAGAAAATTTATAAATTCAAGAAATTTTTTACTCAGAAAGCTGTTTTAGAAGTCACGCAACAACAGTGCCCAAAGGAAGCCTAAGTGAAGAATCTAGATGAAGATCTTCTGGAGAATGTTTTGATTAATCGGATATAATTTGAACTGTGTTCTGTATTAATAATTACAATTTTGTATCTCTTTTATGTGGGAATCGGAGAACACGGAGTCAAGATTTGCTAAATTAATTTATATGTTATTAATCGTATTGCTTCAGAATGTAATTGAATTTACTGGTTATGAAAATATGATTTTTTCAATATGTTATAGGAATCCTGTTTTGGAGATGCAGATCCATAATTTATAAAAATTTGTTTTTATAAATGTAACTGTTTAGATGATTTTTCAAAAAGCCAAAAATTTGCTCTCAAATATTTTCAGGAAAAAGTTTTTGAAATAATAAAGAATCCAAGGAATGCTGAAGAGATGTGCATCCATCCATAGAGAATTTCTTGTCTAAGTCCATAGGGCTTTACCCTCTAAAATAGTAATATCCCAAACCACATCATTACAATGAGATTGTTTCGAAAAGCTATCAACCATTAAGAATGAAACACTCGAACCTCGAAAACTCGAGAAATCCTGCTGTGTTGGAGCATGACAATAAGGGGACGATGGTTGAAATCTATTTTGATTCCCAAAATCCTGCTTTAGTATTTAACATAATAAAGAGATAATATCAGACTGTAGTAAAGATTGAAGAAATGGATCAGAAAACAAGGGAGTGTTGCTCATGCAGTAAGTAGAAATTTAGGAAGTATTATTAGGTCAAGGACTTTGCCATGGGTTACCATTGCAGAAATAATTATGATCTTCAACAGTGTGAACTATAAAGATAGGATTGACAAGGAAAGATCTTCAAGGTTAGGAACTTCAGAGAATCAGATCAGAACGAGAAAATTTCTTGATAATGAGAATTAGTAAAACAACCCAACATAGTGTGCAGCTTTTGAAGAGTCATGCAATAGCAAATCATAAAATACACATTTGGTTCTAGATAATGATCAATAGGTGGTAGCCTTTAATAGTGTTTTGGAAGGGAAATATAAGGAAGTAATTTTCTAAGAAATTACATATTCAATCGAGCTAATCTAGTGTCTGTAGATTTCTAGTTCAGTAGTCGAGGGTTTATCATCGTGAGATCATGAAACCGAGAACTTTGTGCTTCTAGAGTGATAAGATGAAACCTTAAGGTTTCCGAATTTCGGCCATGAACGCTCTTGCGGAGTCGAAGAAGCAAGATGGCTTGACTCCAATACTACTTGTGACTACCGTTATGTCGCGCCGAAGAGGTGATACAGATAGAAAGGATATAAGATAGTGCTAAATGCTGATATCTGGTCTGTGTGGAGTTATTTATTTGGTTAACTCAATGGATCATGATTAACATTCCATGATCTGATACCTGATGGGATGTCAATAAAGAATTGGGGAAGGCAGATTACAATATCAAGAATTGGTTTCCATCAGATGTATGAGAGGCATGATACAAGAATTTCCTAGATCCTAATATTCCAAACAACCAGAATCCAATTTCAAAAATCAAGAAAATTCATGGTTTAGATGGGTAAATGCAAATCAGATAAATAAATCAAGCAGAACTAAAGAATTAGTCCCTCGAGTGTCAATGCTATGCTTTCAAATCAATCTGAGACCAGTTTTGCTGAAGAAAAGCAAGAAATACACTATAAACTAAATGCTTTTGAACATATTTCATCTTCATCAGGTTTTGATCTTGGTCTGTTGAAGCATCATGAGTGCAAGAGTAATGGTAAGATTCACATCCTCAAGCCACTTCCACATTGTTTGAAAGCTCGAGAGAAGGTTTGACTAAGCCAATTAAGTTTTGAAGATAAAAGAAGAAGGTGGAGGTGTTTTGAAAATGGAAGGATCAAAAGAAAAGGTTGGAAAGGATTTGGCTTTTGATGTGAAGATATTGAGCTGACTCCTTCATTTCTAGGGGGGTGAAATCTCTCAGACCAATGGAGATACACTTATGAGTATCAGAAGCTATGGAAGCAGGAGATGGAAACCAGCTCTTAAGGAATATAGTGTGGGCATGGCAAGGTGACCGTTCATTACCTCATCACAACAGCACATATAGAATCAATGTAGTTGGACAAGAGCTAAAATTGTGACTTTGGCAATAGTGATTATCTACTATTTTTATATTCTGTTTAAATGTTTGAAGTGATAGTCTATATGGAGTTGTTTTTTCAGCGATTGTTGGTTGAGATCTGTTAGTACTATATGAATATGTTAATAAATGGTGATTTTATAAAATGTCTGAAAGTTAGATATCAATGAATATGTGCTTCAGCTTCAACCTGCAAAAATATTCAACCAAGCATCTCAACATTTAAGATTATAAGATTCGCATAGAGGTATTCTAATTGGAACTTACTCATGAACATGATCAATTATTTTTGCGATGCGAATCGCTGTTACCCGTGTGGAAACCAAAACAAAATGCGATCCACGTCACCCTTGTTCGAGGTACTGCGGATAATGATAAGATGCTGGTACCGACATTGAAAGAATGAATATTGGTACTGCTGACAGAGCACATTATTATTGTGCATCCACAGAATGTATTAACGTCCTTCCATTCGTATATAAAATAATTTTTTAAACTAGTAGTAGTCCTACTTATATTTCTTGTGTCCTTTTTTTTTGTTTTTTATAATTCAGATTACTAATTTTAAGTTATTCAATGATTCATACTGTACGTCATGATAATATAAGATGAATATTTGCGCTACTCATGCTGTAAAGATATTCTTGAGAATTATTGTTAAAAATATGTTGATAGGGAAGTTGTTAACCTGCCAGCAATCACTGTTATATCATAGATGGGAGAGTGTTGAATTATTCGAATCATTAGGTATAACTAGAATCAGGATTAGAAATTTCTAATCTCGTGTATTTATGGTGACTAGAAGATGAGTCCATATGGTAGAAGTTGTGGTAAGTGAAATTTGATTGGAATTATTAATATCAGATTATTTTTTTTAAGATGTGTTTTTGTGGATTTGGAAGTATGGTTGTGCTACTCTAAAGTTTTTTAAATTAAAATTTAATTTTCTCTTTTTTTATGTGGTTCTGTAGATTTGAATTGAAGTGAACTTATAATATTTAATAATTTTTGGTGTTATATTTCCTTTTTTTTTCTCTAATGAGTTATTCGGTTATAATCTTCTCTCCTGCATTTGTGGTGTTCAATATTTTTTTTAAATAGAATGTAAACTAATTAAAATTATAATTTAAATTTAAATTAATAAAGAAATGATTATAAAATAGATCAACAGAACTTATACACAATAAAATAACAAACAACCAATTCTAATTTAATATTCATAAATTAAAATCTTACTATATAGTACTTTAAACATTAAATATTAATAATAATATCACATATATAATGCATTAAATAAAATAACAATGACAAAAATTATCAAATAAGAGAATAATTAATATTAATATATAAATATATAGATTATAAAGAAAATAAAAAAATACTTAGGTTTCGTTTGGACGAATATTTCTTATGGCTTCTTAAGAAAATTTTAAAGTAGAAAAAAGAAAATTTGTCATGACAAAAACGCTTTAAGTATCCCAAATAAATTAAACAACACAACAGTAAGACCTAATAATAAAAAAAAAATCTCAGTCAAAATGGGCTAAAATAACTATCATCTAAACAATTCAAAATAAAATTGTGTTCACAAAAAAAGAGGGAGTAAGAAATCATGGCAATAAGGACCATGTAAATTTGTCTATAAAAATCATAGGCAATGAATAAACCAGTGCAAATAAATTCATAAAATAAAAAAATAGAAGCCAACAGCCACAAATAAAAAATATCATAAATACATTTGGAAAGTCTGAGAACTCAATTCAATATAATAACTGGTACAAACAAAAAATCAAAGCACCAGTAAGAAAAATAACAAAGGAAGATACAACACAGACAAACCATAAAATTATAAAAATTCATCCATCTAAAATAGATCTTAACAAGAAAAATTTAATTACTAATTAATTTTAAGTTTAGAATAGTTTTTTTAGATTAGTATAAAGATAATAATTGCTTAGTTTGTGTAATAGATTACAGATTACAAATACATTTAATATGTTTTATTCTAAAAAAAATTAAATTTATATTAATTCATGATATATTCATTTAGGAATTTTATTTTTAATTCTTTAAAAAATTCTATTAAATGATTATATTTAGAAATATTTAATGATTTAATTATCTTTAAAGATAATAAATATAGTGATACTAAATCAAGAGATATTTGATTATAAAAAATATATTTTTTATATTAGTTTCAATGGTTTGGCCTAGAATCGCTGTTTCAATGGCTAGTTTCCTATATAGGTTTTAAATGAGTGAGCTGTGGTCACGGAGGTTTGCCTAGCTGCTATTACTTGGCACACAAGTTGAAGAGATATTTAAGTTGGCGGAGTGCGACGTGACGAGAATGCGTCCGCATACAAATATTGGGTGTAACCGTGACAAGGTAAAGCACTGCGAGTACCGAACGGTAAACTCATGCTGCTATACGCTGAGAATGCGCATCCGCACCTAAATAATTACATTTATGGATGGCTGTCCTTAGAAATGGAATATACGTTTTAGTTTTTTAATAAACAAAAAAAATCCTCACAGATAGGAAATAAAGAATATAGGTCCTTATTTTGAGACCAAATATTATTTAAGCGATTCTAAACAACTTTATTAATAGCAAAATATTAATTTTTATTATACTAAAAAACTACTTTAGAAACAAATAAGAAAGATCATTCAAACGAGAACTATATTATTGTACTATAAAAAGATAAAAATAAAAAGCCTCAGAAAGATATGTAAGTACTACATGTTAATAGAATGAAATCAATAAACTGTGAGGGTTATAACAAGCGAGTCAAGCCGGTATAGTTAGGGATAAATTGAAATTCCAACTGCTTGACACAACAACAACAACAACAAGCATCAATGATTTTATACGACTTTAACATGAATCTGTTTCTCCTGATTCCCTAAATGAGTAAGTAGACCATAGATCGAATCGTACAGAGAATTGAGGGAGAATTCAAGAGCAAAGGAGCGAAAGTAAGACTAGTCCAGATAGCTAAACATAGGCAAACTATTAGCAAGAAAGGTAATTACGAAAAAAAATTAAGAAAATTGAAAAAAAATCAAACCACTCAATACAATGATATAAAAGTGTTACTAATAAAAATAAGTTGCATTCGATCAAAGATTGAATAAATTAAATACCGTGCAAATCAAATATTAACTTAATATAAAGGTTTATTAATAATACTGAACTTAACAACAACAAAAATATGTTGCGAACAATAAGAATATATTAATTTCATTCAATTATTAAAAGAAACTTTATGAATCTAAGAAAACCAGCATTAAAAAGAAATAAAAATAAAGTAAGTATCCAAAACAGAGGCCTTACTTCGACCGACTAATGCTATTAATATAAAATCATAAAACTACTAATACAACTTCACATTTAATGGAAGCACACAATAAATAAAAGGTGGGAAAAGCTTACAATGCCAAACATAATAAAAGCATATAGTAAACTGACAATAATAAACACCAATTACATACTCAGTTCTCTCTACTGCAAGCTGAAAGAGCTTCTCTTTCTGATCAGAGCATTTTCGGTTCAAAACAGCAGCAGCAGCAACAGGAATGAAATTGTTGTTCAATAGCAGCAAATTGTGAGCTTTGCAGCATGGATTGCAGTAACAAACGCTGTTTTCTCAAAAAAAAATTTCCTCTGCGTTTGAAAAATGATGACCGGGCCATACTCAATGACCAACCTCTTGCACTGAAGAGATAACACGTGAGTCACGAAAATATTTATAACTAAGAAGGTAAAATGGCAGTATTGAACTCAGAAAATTATTGTATATGCGAGTTTGAAATGAATGGAATTTGATTGATCTAAGGTTTCGTTTGGATAGTTTTTTTTTGCTTCAAAAGCAATTTTAAGGTAATTCGAGCAGTTTTAGATTATTAGAAGACGAATGGGCGCTGCCCTTGACCACGACATGTCTGCAAATATCTCTACAACTTTAATTATAAGTTTGCCCCCTTGAGAATTAGGTTGGTTCCGCCCTGGGTGGAGCACCATGAATCGACCAAAAAAAAAACTAAATTCTGCTGCAATAAATTTTCCTAATAAAAGGAAGCGTATGTTTAGGGAAACTTCTGAAATAAGATCAAGTACAATATGATTTTGTATTGCACATTAATGTTCAATGTTGAACCGTATCATTACAACATATAGAGCAAGATAATTACACACACATTGGGGATAAAAATTTCAGTGGCAGTGCACTTCAGCTTTAGTAAGATCCCTTTAGTGCACAACATTAGTTTGGAGGTCCTTCTGTGCAGTGAAGTTCAAATTATCATTTAGGTTTATTGAGGTTGCATGCAGGCAACCATTCGGTGTTTGAGAGCTCCGATATCGATTTGAGAGGAGGCACAAAGAAGAAGGAATGGGGAAAATTTGTTTTAGTTTCACTCATTAAGTTAGAATAAGCCAAGATCTAAAATAGAGGTTTGTAGGATTAAATAAATTATTTATTTTCGCAAATAATTGTTTAAATTTTGTTAGGAATATAACTATTTTGATAGATAGATTTATTTGAACCTCCTATGTCAATGGGTGCCCATCAGTGTATGCATACAAGGCAGCCTGTGAAGGCTTTGGCAAGAAAATCATTATGGTTTGAAGTCATAAGTGCTTACCAAACATAAGTTAAATGGAAGAAGAGATGAAAATTAAAACAAAAAAAAAAGGTCATTTTTGTGAGCAAGAAAAACATCCAATGAATCAGAGTATTGCTGTGAGCCCAAAGTCAATACTGAATTCATAAAAGGGGCAATAATAAAACTTTAAAAAGTAAGAAAAATTTTGATATTTTTTAGCTTCAGTTTGGAGACGCTTTTTTATTGCTTTCTAAAAACAGAGTTTTAGTCAAATTTTTATTTTTGTACTAAAACTCCGTTTTGAAAAGCAAATGAAAAAGCCGTCCCAGAACGATAGCCTAATCCTTTCTTCTTCATCTTTTTTTGATTCTCTCTCTTCTTTTAATATATTGGTATCTTTTTTTTTAATGAAAGATAAGTGTATTGCATTTGAGAATTAAAGTGGTGCCCATAATATCATTTATTAATTTATAGATCATTTGATGAGGACATGATTTCGATCAATGACGCGCAAAATGCAGATCGACGTGTACATCAGAGCCCTACTACTGATATGATTATTTATATTGGTATTCATTCCTAATTTCCCGTGGCAATTGA
>NW_021318918.1:743479-789556 GCF_001605985.2 Dendrobium catenatum
TGGAGAAACTCTTCTTTTTTACTTTTTTTTTTTTGAAAAAAAAAATTCAAAATATTTTAATGTAAATTGTATTATGACTAGGTTCAAAGTAGGGGTGTCAATTTTTGACACGACCCAAAACCCGACCCAAAAAAATTCAGATTCGGGTCGACCTGTTTGTGAAACGGGTCGGGTTCGGGTTTGGATTTTTGACCCGTTTGAAAAACAGGTCGGGTTCGGGTTAACCCGACAAAATCCAGGTTGACCCGTTTTGACCCGGAAAATTGATCCGTCGAGTCTAACTGCATCGCGCAGTTGCTATCGCGACGGTAGCCTATTGCCCTTTTGCTGTCGCATCAGGCCGCCAAGCCTGCGAGACCTCCGGCGCTCCGCTGCTCCGTCGCTCCGCCAAGCCATATCTCGCTCCGTCGCATCGGGCCGCCAAGCCTGCGAGACCTCCGCTGCTCCACCGCTCCGTCGTGTCAGGCCTCCGCGTCGCACCAGCGCCGCAGCAAGCCAACCAGCTCGCCTCGACTGCATCGCGCAGACACCTCCGTCGTTCAGCTTTCTTGGCTAGGGTTTGATCTAACAAGACCACTCCGCCGCTTGGCCCGATTCTCCTCAACTGCATCGCGCAGGAACCTCTGCGTCGAGACTCAGTACTGCCCTCGCGGGTTCGCGGGTCGTGTCGGGTCAACCCGGTAACTCGCGCGGGTCGTGTCTGGGTTGGATATTTTGACCCGTTTAGCTAAACGGGTCGGGTTCGGGTCAACCTGTTTACGTCCGGGTCAACTCGGGTTGGACCCAAACCCGCCCCGTTGACCCGAATTGACACCCCTAGTTCAAAGTTCTCGTATTTACATTGAAATTAGTATAATTCAAGATATCATATACAAATACTAATCTCGATGTTGATATGTGGGTTTTGAAGCCCATCCTAATATATTTTATATTAGGATATTTTGACATAATTTTTTTCTTAATTTATTCTTAAACATTAATATTTGGATTTGTTAGAATGGTCATAGCTAAACAAAAGGCACTAACTAATTATTTAAGTTTTGTTTAATATGTTAGATGGTGAGAGGCAAAAGCACAACAAAAAAGACACTCATATAAATCAAAAGACAATCATATAAATCAAATAAAAATTGTATTTATCAATTTGGTTCAATTTTGAATGAATAAAAATATAATGAATTTTAATAATAAATCTAATTATTTATAATTTAAATAATAAAGATTAAGAAAATTAATATATGTATATTTGTTTATATTCATAATTTTATCATGTGAAATAAATAATATCAATACTAATATTTATGCTACTTATTTAATTTAATATATGAAGAATTCAATATAATTCAATTTTTTATTCCATCGATTTTACAAAATTAAAAATCAAATCAAACACTAAAAATCATTAAAAAAAGTCAATTACTTTTTATTCCTCTGCGTCCGAAGCTAGGGTTTCTCCGCATCTAGAGCTTGGGCTTCCCGCACTGCTCCGCCTGAGCTTTATCTCGGCGGTTTCGCTCCGTCATTGCCGCCACTATGGCTTTAAGGAAGTTCCTTCATCCATCTTGGTTTTCTTTTCATGCCTTTTAGTTTGTTCTTTGTTTTGTCCCCTTCGGCCCTTTGTGTCCGAAATGACGACGAATCATTTCTTTGATCCTGGTTTTTTGGATGGATCCAAGAAGTCGTGCTCTTTCTTGGATGTTTTATCTGGTACTGCAGAAGATGTTTGTTTTACAACTATCAAAATGACTACATTTCACGGTTTACCATATGTGTGGATTTTTTAGGAGGAGATTTTTTCGCTGGTGGCACCCTTCCTGTTTTCCTTAGTTTATTTTTTTCCTTTCCATCATCCTAGCTTGGATACTATATGTAGGTTTTTTCAACCTTAAGCTATTCGTTGATTTCTTTGTAACCTTGTTTGATTTCTCTCATGTGCTGATTAAATTGATGAGTGACCTAGATTATAGCAAGGTTTTCTGCCACCATTCTTACCTTGTTTATAATTGCTACATAAAAGTTACCAAATGGTCTCATTCCCTTGACATCGGTGTTGAATCCCCTATTATCCCCATTTGAATTTCTTTCCCCAATTTACGTCCCCATCTATTCACTCCCAGAATCCTTCATGCGTTGAGTTCTTTCTTTGGGCGCCCATTAAAAGTTGATAACACCACCTCTGTTGGCTCTCAACCCTCTCTGGCGCGTGTCTTGGTTGAAATGGACATCACTAAAAACTATCCGGATAAAGTGTGGCTCGGTCATGATAAGTTGGGGTACATCCAGACAGTGTAAATGGAGGCTTTCCCTCCCTTTTATGATCTCTATAAAGCAATTGGGCATGTGAGAGGGGAGTGTCGATCCTCTGTCCCCGTTCATGCTACTTCTATGAATCATATTAACTTTGTTAGGAATGAAACTGATGTTGTGGAAAATGTTGTTAGTGAGGGAAATGTTTTTTTTTTTGTTCCTTCTAATCCGTTTGGGTCCTATTAAGCCTTCTAACCTTCACTTGGTGGGTAATAAGGTCAAGGCAACTGGGGTTGTTGGTCCTCCCTTGGGTACTTCTGATGGTGGGTCTCCCGTTGCTTAAGTAGTTTCGATTGTTGATGATAGTGGGTCTCCCGTTGCTTTGGTTGCTCCGGTTGGTGTGCTTGATCCTCCTAACCAAGCTGTAAATGAAATTGAGGTGTCGTTGTCTATTGCTGGGCCGATACTACCTTACTCTGGTAATGTTGTGGAAGGGGGTGTTGTTTTTGAGGTACCTCACAGTGGTGTTAATAAGGAGTTTGTTGAGGTTGGCGAATCGATTCCTTGTTTTCTTAATTTAGTAATTACTAGTCCTATTGTTTCCCCTGACTAGAATATTGATGTTAGTGATGGTGAAGTTGAACTTTCTGATGATGATGTTTCTTTGGATCTTGGGAATCATGAATGTGTTCCATCTAAGGGTGGGTTTTTTACTCTTAATTGTTATGAGGGTGCTACTGCTTCTATTCTTAAGGGCGATGATCATATGGTGGGAAATGGAGGAATGATTTATGTTCCTATTTCAGTTGTTTCTAATGTTGCCTTGCTACCTTACCTAACTTACAGTGTTAGAGATTATGAAATCATGCATGGGGATTGGTTAAATGTTGAATTGTCCTCAACTGCTAGAGAGGAACTTGATGAGGATTCTTTAGACTCTAGTAACAATATTGATATGAGTATTCTATAAATTGTTGACGTTGATATTCCTCTTAAAAATAGTAAGAAGAAAAAGCGTAAATCAAAGAAAAAATGAATCTCCATTCGATTCTCGAATAGCTAGTGTCTTTTCTTCTTTGTCATTGGTGTCCTCCTCTAATGCTTGTGATATGCTTTGTCGATGGTTTTTTCTAATGGTTGGTGGTTTATTCAGGGCTATGATGATGAGGCTTTGGTGTGCTACCTCTTGGGCAAAGCTACATGGCAACCTTGGTGGCCTTTTGCGGGTTAGGATTGTGGCATGTCGCTCTGCATTTGTTGCCTCCAATTGGAGGGCCATTGTTTGGCTTGAGGGTGGGTGTGCGTTGCCTCCTGAGTCCGATTATTCACTTTATCTTCTCTTGTACTCTTATTTTCATCTTGCTATGTGCTTGGTTTTGTGGCTCATTAGGTTTCTCTTCCCTCTTGTATTGCTACTCTTAGGAGCTTTAGTGAGCCCTTTGTTTGTTCGGTACTTGTGTCCTTTTAATATTTAACATAGAGGTCCCTTGGGTTAAAATAAAAATAAAAAGTCAAAATTATAATAAATAATTGAATCAATATTTTAACAATTAAATCAAAGCAACCAAATAAGATCAATTCAGTGTGATGTTTATGTTTTATTTAAATAATGAAAACCCCAAAATTTTAAAATTCTCAATGATTGTTAATTTCTCCCAATTCAGAATGTGTAAAAATAAAAAAATAATATGACATATTAATATATTTCAAAGGGGGTCACCTAATCATTATTAGGAATTATTCAAGAATATTCTCTAAACTTAATAATTATTTTATTTAATACATTATTTTGCGATTTAAATTCTTCTTAGGCTCATTTGATTATTTGCAGAAAATAGAGAAAATGATAAATTTATTTTCATTAATTTTGAGGATGAAAATAAAATTATTCTGAACCGAGCCGAGCCGAGTATGTGAGTGTTCATGTTTGTGTTCATTTAATATCAGCTTGTTCAAGTTTGGTTCATGTTTGTTCGAGTTTTATTGCTTGTGTTCATATTTGGTTCATTTAAATTTATGAGTGTTCATGTTCGGTTCATGCTCAGTTCATGTTCGTTCGTTTAGTGCTTATCGAGCTTGTTCGCGAACATATTTAACGAATTTTTTTTAACTATCAAACAAACATATTCATGAACATATCTATGAACAAACATATCTATGAACAAAGCAATTGTCTATGTAACAAAGGCAATGATTATTTATATTTATTAATTTTATAGTCAAATATTAATTATTTTTATCGAGCTTATTCACGAGTTCAAAATCGAACACGAATCGAGCATTTATCGAGCTTCTTATCGAGCTTAATGTCGAGCTTGTTCACGAACTTCAAATGATGTTGTTCGCGAACATAAATGAGCTAAACACATTAGTGTTCAAGTTTGTTTATTTAAGAATCGAGTATTTAAAATATTATTCAAGTTTGTTTGTTTAGTTAATTAAACGATCACAAACGAGCTTTAATCTAACCGAACAACGAGTAGCTCGTCGAACTTTTGGTTCGCTTGCAGCCCTACTCACTCCTTTCCAACTCCCAAGATTATCTTAGCGCTAATATCAACCAACAACTAAGCTTCGTTTGGGGTGGCTTTCTCGTTGCTTTCTAAAACAGCATTTTAGTGCAATTTTTTTGGACTTCGAGTTTTTTACTAGAAAGTTGGTTTAAGAAATAATGAGAAAGCTATCACAAACAAAGCCTAAAGTTTTAGGTCAACTTTCTTACTGCTTTCTACACCAGCTTTCTAGCACACAAAAATTCACGAAAACAACAAAAAAGTGACCTAAAGCTAACTCAAATAAAATCTAAGATTTTGATTTCATTTGGGACGAATATCTTAATGCTTCTTAAATTAGCTTTTTAGTAAAAAAAATTAAAAAAAATTAAATAAAAAAGCTACTTTAAGAAGCTATTAGAAAGTCGTCACAAATGAAGCATTTGTTTAAAATAGTTTAAATACTACTTTTTAAAGTAGCTTTTATTTTTTATTATTATTTTTTTAAATTCACTTTCATTATAATATTTTTAATTTTTTACCCACATTATTGGTATTAAAAAAATTATATATATATAATTTAAAACAACCGAATATCTACGGTGCTTAGAGGCTTAGATATTCTCTGGGCCTGCTGTGTGGATGGTAAGGGAGTTGACCTCCCAACGACTAAAAATTCCTTACGGAAGCTAATATAATAGATTAATAATAATTTGGTGTCAGTTTATGAAAAAATATATTTTTTTATTTCATAAACGACAAATTTTCAAATATGTAGCTAAAAAATAAATAATTTTTGTATAGCGAATATTTACATCGGCCCATTAAATATTTGCAGCTCGATACAAATGGAGCCCACTGTTGAATTTGTGGGGCCTTCAATAGAGACGGCCCACTTAAGACTGGGCAGAATCAGAAGGAGCCAGGAAACTTCATTTGTACTGTAAATAAAAATAAATAAAACTAATGGGATTTTTTTTTTTTTTTGGCTGAAATAGGAATGCAAAGTTTTTTTTAAAATTTTAGGGATTCTAAAAAATTTGTTATATGATTTGATAAAAAATAAATGAAGAATAAAATTTAGATGAATTTTTTCACTAAATAATTTATTTTAGATGTATTATTTTATCAAATAAAAGCTTTTATTGATTCTTATGATTTTTTTCTCATTTTTTTTAAAGAATAATTAGAAGACAACTTATTGAAAATTGACAATTATTTAATTAGAAGGTAACCCTAAACCCTATTGAAAATTGACAATTATTTAATAGTTAATTGTCATACTTATCCTAAATAATATAAAAGAATAGGTTAATTTTCAAACAAATAAATAAATAAAAGTTTAGCAATAAATTAATGGATTTTTAATGTTCTGAGATAAAATGAAAAATAAATGGTATGTCTTTCATGTAAAAAATAAGAGATGGTATAATTTTTCTTAAAAATAATGATATGATAGCATTTATTAATTATTACATTAAAATTGTAGAAATTATTCCGTGAGGAGTCCAGACAGGAAGTTTTCATCTGGACTGTGAATTTACATATTATTTACAATATATTTGCACACAATGTGTAAACTCACAATCCGTACAAAAATTTTCCGTTCGGACTCCGCACGAAATAATTTCTCCATTCAATGTATTGTATGAGATAGCACTTCTTTACCATATTAAGAAATTGGTGCACTTCTTTTATGAAGAGATTGGCTTTGGGAGAAAGTCGAAATAATACTTTACTATTTTAGCAAGTTCTTATCAATTTTAATTTTAATTTATATGGGTAAGACGCAACCCATATTTTCAGCACATGGAATTTTTTTTATTTTATTTTTTTTCAGCACATGGAAAATATGTTTTTTTTCCTATTATTTAGGGTTTATTTGGAATAAACTTTTGTTTGCACTTTTTATTTTTTTATTTGTTAAGTATATGCTTAATTTGTGCTTTCTTAAATATTTTTATTTATTTGAATAACCTAAATTTAAAATTACTGTTAAATACTCAAAATAATTTTAGAATATATTTTTAATTTTTTTCTAGTTAAAAAATTAAAATTACTCCTACTAACTCCAGCTGGATATTACAATCTATTGTTATTGCCAATCATAGCTCCCACCTTAAGCTGTAACCCTAGCTACCTCCACCACAATCATTATTAACCCACCTCCATTGAAATTTTTATTTTGTGCGGAGCCCGGAGTGTCTAGAGACGAAAAAAAATACGTCACATCATCTCAAAAATATACTGCACTTACTACAGAGCTCGGTAACCGTGCTCGATATCACTCGATACTGAACGCGTAACCAGATGGGAGAACTGTTCGGTATCCGCACAGAATAATAGCTCCCTCCATTGAAAAAATTATTAGGTGCGGAGTGCGCACTGTACGCACAAGCACTGGGTACCCAGCGATACCGAGTGTGAGTACCGCTAAGTACCCAATGCTTGTGCGGACGGTTCTCCCCGTCCGCACTCCGCACCTAATAATCTCCCATTGACACTTGCCTTTGCAAAAAATAAAAATAAAAATAAAAACATATACATAGATATCAAATTAAAACTTATTCCTTTTAAATTAAAATTATATTAAACAAAAAAAAAAGAGTAAAAAGTGATATCAAACAACTCCATTTTGAATTGAAAATAAATCTCTTGTCTGACCATCTTTATCTTTTCTTTCTTACATAAAAATGTAGTTGTTTGCATATAGTTTAAAATCGGTAAATCGGTCAAATGTTTAGGGTAAACAATATATATAATATGAATTTGTTGTATAATTTATACTTATAAATTATATCTAATATTCAAGATAAATTATTAATATTTATATTAAATTATATACTTAAATGTAAATTAAATTTAGATTAAAAATCAAATTTAAAAATTAAAAAGCCATTTAAATTAACAAATTAAAAATATTATACATGATCTCTTTATTTTTTAATCACATAATTATAGGATTAGATAATCATTACAATATCATTATATTATTTAAACCTTATTTAAATAATTTTACTATTTATTACCTCACCGGATTCAACTCCAATCAAATCATTGAATCTTGAATATCTTATTCTTCCAGGTCAATTGCTAGTATACATAATACATCAAGCTTAAATTTCTTATATTCTGCATACTATTTGACCACCAACTTGTGAAGAAATTAAACCTTTAAAATTTTTCATATCCTAATAAGATATAATTAGATTATAGGATTAATTATTATGTGCAGACACCAAACGACGTCCAGAGACCAACCAGAATGCGTCACATCACCCTATGTTTCGTATCCCGGCTCTCAGTACCGCTTGGTACTGTTGTTCAGTACCATTAACGTGGTGTGTTCTGATTAGTCTTTGGACAACATTTTACGTCCGGTCTCCCACATAATAATTTCTCAGATTATAGATCACACACCATAAGATATTTAGTGGAATTTATTATATTGGCGTCACAAAAAAAAAGTCTACAAAAATAATCTATGGTATGCAAAAAAAAGAAAAAAACAATTTTCTCCGCAAAAAAGTGAATAGAGAAAAACAAGGGAGAAATACATAGGTTGAATATTATATTAACCTATCACTCTACGTAGCCAAAGGCGCTATGATTATAAGGTTTAAACTGTAATGATTGTCTCGGATATTATTGATGAAATATTCTGGAAGATTGTAGTGCTGACGAGAAGACGTCCGTGTTGGTCAGCGATGACGGTCATTAGCAAGTGATAACAATCGTAGGTGCTAATGAACATCAATGCTCAAAGCCCTGGGAGAGATTATGCTGCGCAGACCAGTTTATGCTTAGGTATCGAGCGGCGGTACCGCTCGTTTGGTATTAGACGTGATGTATTTTATTGGGGTATGGACTCCGCACATAATAGTTTTTCCTACAATGGAAGGTTACTATCCTCGTTTGAGAGATGACCACAGCAACTAGTGTTGTTAAAATTGGATCATAGGTCAGGTTCAAGTTGAACCCAGAACTAATCTGACACTAGTTGATCCGATCCGAACCCGACCCTCTTTTTTTGTAAACATATAAAATATTTCAATCCCAACCCGACCCTTGCAGGTTACCTGGTTGACCCTGCACGACCCAACCCAAGATGCGGCACATTCATTCAGCGTCGACAGCACAACAATAACAACAACAAAGTCGTCAGTGGAACTTGACGCGACGAAACGAAAACGCAGGCAGGTGCGACATGGAAGACTTGACGCAATGCTGACAAACGAGATCAACGCGGGCAATCGACGAGGGCAACTCGTTTTTTGCCGAGTCATTTTGGGTCATTCCTGAATTTTCGGATCAATCCAACCCCAACTCATTTCACAAATAGGTTGACTATAAACCAGAATTTTCATGTCAGATTCAAATTTGATTTTCGGATAGTGTCAAATATTGACATCTCTAAAACCAACCACAAGCATGAAAAAAAATTTAGACAAAGCAAAATGGCTAAGGCGGCCGATTGGGGTTGCAATAACTGTTAGAACTACAGGATTCCAAGTAAATCTACTTTGGCCTACAAACTTTCAAAAATCAGAGCCAAATTGATTCTGAAGCCGAAATCGATACTCTTAAGCCCAAATATTTTTAACCTTATATTTTATGTTTACATTTACCTTTTTTGACATGGGCCAAATCTAATATACCTACTCTCCAAACAGGGTCATCAAAATGTGACTAAACCATCTAAGACAGTTCTCTCTAATCTTATCTATTACTAGAACTAATCCAACCTTTTCACATAATATACTCTTTTAGCATCATCTCCAAGTGTAACTCCACTTACCATCTGAGCATCATCATCTATGCAACACTTAGGCTTCATTTGAAAAAGTTTTTTTTGCGTTTCTTAAAGCAGCTTTCTAGTTAAAAAATGAATTTTTTTGTACTAAAAAGTTAATTTGAGAAGCAATTAAAAAAGCCATACCAAACGAAGCCTTAATTCTATGATTCTCTTTTAATGGCTGGCCAACATTTTGCACCATAAAACATTACAAGTCTCACTACCATCAACATTTTATTAACATACTAAAATATATAACAAAATATCATTTCATGTTCTTAATTTGCATTAAATTCTAAACCAAACCTGGAAGCATCCATCTTTATGTAACTTAATGCAGAAGAAATAAAAAAGATACAATCGTACAAAACTCGGTGGTTTTTCAACTATAATCAATCATTGAGGAATTAATACCAATTAAATTGTGGTCATGGCGCAGTTATACAAGAAGAAGAAAAAAAATTACCTAAACTTCTGAACATGGGAGCTTTAAGATACTTTTGAGGCAGTTCTTCAAATCATGAAGAATTTATGCCTTCTATGCATTAAAAATGGTACAAATCCTGAGCTTTATCTGTACAAAGAGAAGTCAGCGAGGTTAAAAACACTAAAGATAATGACCTCTAATCTGTATAATAGATGATTAAACGCTGACCTTCTAAAATTTCTATGGGATGAAAGAAGTAAACAAACTCAAAAGATAGTATCAGTCCTGAGTTTCCTTCTGGATGGTAACTTCGTTATGATTTGCTTCTGTAAATCCATAAAATTAGACCCTTTATGTGCAAACAGTCTTTTCAAGTTGATAACAGAGAGTTCATTGTAGCTTGCGACAGCTAAATCAGCTTGCTCCAATTCGTACCTATTTTATGCAAAAAAATCAATGAGGACATAAAATGATATGGCATTTCAATATATGCATGCCTTGAAAGTGGAATTTATAGTATATGATGCCTTACATAGCGCAATGATTGCAATTTCTCACATAGCACAAGAAATCAAAGACCTAACTATATGCCACCTTGCATTTAGGTAGTTTAAGTTGGATCTTATCTAGAGCTTTGAGTTTTTCTGGTAGCAAGAGAGCATTGTTTTCATGCATCAACCCTTCTTGACTCGACCCAGACCTGACTCAAAAAATCAGAATTTGGGCTTACCCATTTAATTAAAGAATTGAGTTCAGGTTCGAAATTCCAACCGGTTTATTAAACGAGTTGAGTTAGGGTTGGCCCGCAAACAAGATTTTGAACCGAAAGCGACGGTTCAATTTTTTTCACCATAAATTCTTTTACTTATTGATATAATCTTTTTTTTTATCAATTAACCAAAACTTAATAGTTGGCAAGTCATAAAATTAAAAAAATTAATAGAATAGGTTATCAGGTCATTCAGATTGATAGTGGGTCAGATTTGAGTTCACATTTTTATCAGTTTATTAAAAAAGTTGGGTTAATTTTGGGTCGGACACAACGTGAATCCATTAACCCATTCTGACACCCCTAAATTCAACTCATTTTTATAAGCTTATTTATTTGATGTGTCAAACACAAAGAAGACATTGTTTAATCATACTTGACTCAATAGTAGCTTGATTATATATATATATATATATATATACACTATAATTTATATATGATTTTTTGTATCCTTTATAATTACGAAAAGCTCAATTTCAGCTTGATAAGTTAACAAGCCAAATACAAATGAAATTTTTTTGGCCCATTTACTTAATAAGCCAGCTGAACAACACTTAAACTTGCCACAAACTTAGCTCATTTGCACCCCTAATCATCCCATTATGGATAGCTAGCAAAGTGAGGGTAGCATTTTATAAAAGTGACAAATGAACAACAAACTACAATCTAATCAATTTTTGTGGATTCATTCCGACCAAAAATTTGTGTCCTATGAGATATGGATATAATATGAAGTGAGAATGTGAGCAGTATTAATGTGCTGTATATCCTTCATAAAAATTAAAATATTTGAGTAACAAGGATAAGCATATTTGATAAACTCCTTAGCTAAATAAGGAATAGACAGAAGAAATATTTCTCTCTTTTATTCATATACAAGTCATTATAGAGCAATTCTCTCCATACAGAAACACTTTGGAATGCCTAACAAGTTGACAAACTAAAATAGAGGATGTTGGAGGAAAAAGAAACTTACGCTGGATGAGCACCCAATCAATGCAACTGCCATCATTGTACAATTGTGGGCAGCAGTAATGCCTCTTGGAATCTTTCAAATACCCACACACTTTGAAGGTTTCCGATCTAACTGCCAAGAAATGAAAAAAAACAAACAAACAAGAGAATCAGGCCTACTGCAGCCTTTGGCATTATATATATGGGTATAGATTACTATCCTCTACATGAAAACAAGTCATTCTTCACATAGCTCACATAGCTAATTTTCAATGTTATTATCTTCAAATGCAAGATCAAGATTATTGAAGTTGACTTACACCGTAAGAACAATTGTACATCTAATTTGAAAACATTTTAAGAAGATTGACCATTCATCAAATTTGATGAATAATTAAAAGAGCTATATATAAATCAAATCCATTGAAATTTTTAACTAAGTCTTTACATAAGCAATTTGCTCAATAACTCTTATATATGCTAAACAATTTAATTTGATTTCAGTACTTCTAAATCATCAAATTAATGAATCAGTATCTTACTAAGCTATTCATCAGATTGATGTCTTAACAAATCATTTTGAAATTAAGTTTTAACATGCTTGATGCATAAACAAATCATTTTTAAAATTTCATGTAGTTAGCATCATGCTAACTTCTGAGGGGAATTTAAGCTGATGTTGACCCGTATCTAATAAAAAAAATATTTCGACCTGAAGAGCCGCACGTCCAGGAAGTCGGCCGACGTCGCTGGCACGTCGACGTCCTTCTCCCACGTCCTTCGCACGATCCCTCTGCCGCGATTAAATATTCGAGAAACGAGAGAGCTGGGGCTCTTTTCCTCTCGCTCTCTCTCGATCTCTCGTGCATTCGACGACTTTCCCTTGCTGTCGGATCGGAATCACGAGTGTTTGATCGGAAAGCTAGAACGGGAACCCGCTTTCCACCGTCGAGCACTTCTTCGGCATTTCCCGTGGCTGGTCGAGCCCCACCTTCGACGACTTTTCCTTCTGTCAGATCGGAAGCAAGATCGAGAGCTCCCTGTGAAGGTAACTCTCTCCCCATCGAGCGCTTTCCGGCTCCTTGTTGTCCAACCGCTCCTCCACGACCTCCTTCCAGTCGATCGGAGTTGCGGACACTTTGGTCGGAGGCAACAACAGGCGATCGCTCGCCTGAAGATAACTTCCTCTCTGTCGCTCCTCCAACACTCCGGGGTGCTCACTTCGCTCTCCGTCTGACTTCCCTTCCGGTCGATCGGAAACACGACTTTTTGATCCAAAGCAAACAACGGAAGCTCGTGCTCTAAGGAAACTTTTCACCCTCACGCGCTTACTCCGGCAAAATCCCGTAATTTCGCCGAACACGAGAGGTGAGGGAAGAGAGGAATATTTAGTTTTTAAATTAAAACTAATTTTAATTATAATTACTTTTAAATTAATTTTGACTTAATTATCAGATTATTATTTTAATTAATTATAATTATTATAATTAGATTTATTCATTAAGTTGTAATTAAATATTATATCAATTAATTATATTTATTAAAAAATTATATATTAATATTAATTAATTATAGATAACTATAATTGAATTGATATTAATTAATTTTAATAAACTTTTAATTAATTAATTAATTCATTATATTAATTATAAGTAATTAATTAAAAATCAATTTCGTTAATAATTATAATTAATAATATTAATTAATAATATAATTTTAAAATTTTAAAGAAAAGAGAAGAATCCCCTCTGCCTCGATCCACGAGCCACCGCCGGACGTCAAGGTATAAGTTCTAACTTCATCCCGCCCTCGACACGCGCTGATCCCTAATACGCGCTCTTGTAGACCGAGTGGGGAAGAATCTCCGGTGCAATAGTGCGACGAGGCGGGTAACCCTATACACGCTCTGTGTACGTGGTGGGGACACTGTCCATCGACCTCGAACATCGACACCGCCGACACTGCTACGTAAGCGAAGTATGATGTTCCAAAAGTCACATTACTCGATGTTTGCAGCGGACGGGAACCACCTATACCGCTCTTGTAGCCAGCGGTTAGGAGGGAGCCCGGTGCGAAGCATACGACGAGGTGGGAGAGCCTATACACGCTCTTGTAGCGTGGTGGGGAGTCACTGCTGTTCTGGTACGTCACTGCTGTTCCGCTGTACGAGTACTACTGAAGGCCCCATACACGCTCTTGTAGCGTGGTGGGATGAAAATTACTACGGCCGCGGTGTCTAAGGACACCTACCATACACGCTCTAGTAGCGTGGTGGGAAGGCCCAGCTCCCCTACATTCCCCCAAACGGGGGATATGCCGGGGTGCTGCCAAAATTTTCATTGAAATGTACAAAGACTTGAACAATAAGAAGACCTTCTTGGACAACAATATAGAAGACCTGTACTTGAACAGAAGTGCACAGAATTTGAACTAAATGAGCAGAGGACCTGTATGATGAACAGAGGACTTGTGGACCTAAATCTGAACAAAATTCTAAATGATTTTTAAAGGTCAAAATCCAAATAAAATGAAATCAAATTGGAATCAGACTCAAATCAATCTGAACATACATTTGAACTTGCAAGGACTTCAGAAGATCCTGAACAAAGATTTGAACTTATACTCTGAAGTCTGAATTCAAAACTAGAATAAGATGTGGACAACAAGAACTTATGCATTTGAGCTTGAACTGTATGACACCAAGTGAAATTCGCATTTGCGAGCATTAGATTTAAATCCGGATGAACTTAGCATGACAGTAGAAGACTTGAATGAATGTAAAAGACTCCCACTGAGTTTGAACTCAAGTCTGAATGAAACTGAACTTGGACTCAAACACATGTAGAGAACAAAACTTTGGTCACACACGAGGAAACCCAAACTACAAGACCTCAATACATGCAAATAAAGAATGTAGTGGACTCTTACAACAGTCTCTACGAGATCGGGTGCGTCGTACCTGCACTTGTGGATAACAACAATGTGTTGCAAGTACAATGAATCACTGTGGACACAGGTACGGATCCCCTGCAAATGCAAATGAATACTTGTGGATAACAACAGTGTATTGTACAACGAACCACTGTGGGCACAAGTATTGATATCCCCTACGACATTGGTGGTAAAGATCTTCAAGTATTTCGGGCACGAAGACAGCCCGATGTATGAAAAAGTACACTTCCTGGCAGAATGGAAGAGATGTTTGAACAAATCCGAGCTAAATTTCCTGGTGTTCCAAAATCTCTAAACTCAAGAGGAAAACAATTTTGGTATTCACAAGTATCAGAAATGACAAGTCTACTACACTGACGACCTCAAAAAAGAGTTCTCTTCAAAAGCAACAGACTTCAAAGTCTATAAGAATTTCCCCGGTGAATGAGAAAGGGGGAGTCAACACCAAGACGCACGCCACCGGATCCGCAGCACTCGTACTAGCGGACAGAAGGCGTGTATAAGCTCTTAAATGAAAAGTTATGTGCATCTAAATGATAGTTATATGCACAACTACAATCATTTCAAAGAACCCCTGCACGTGCACTATAAATTGTATACACATAGATACACTAAAGGGGGAAATATAATCTCGACTCGCATGGGCCCCGGCGAGCGTGTTATTAGTACACACGTGACGCCTAGGGATGCTGTGCGGGTCAATAAGTGAATTCATGTTCGAACCTGGTCCTTCTATACGGGTCAATAGAAGTCGACAGGGTTCGAACCAATAAACAATTATACAGTCACGACAGCTGGTATATTTGTTTTATTACATTCATATTAGGCCTTCAAGGCCTATGATTAAGAGAATTCACTAAACAAAAGACATGAAGCCTACAAAACTCGATCCTCCTAAGTAGATAAATAGGAGTAGACAGGGTTCGAGATATCAGATAAATATGCGGTTACGAAGTTGACTAGAATATTTATTTTGTACATTCATATTCGGCCTTCAAGGCCTTCAACAAAGAAAATTCATGAACAAAGGCATAAAGCCTACGAGAAACCCAATCCCCTATCGATAAGTTGATAGGGTCGACAAGGTTCAATCAAATGGAAATGACCCCAAATACCCCGATGATGGCCGTGTTGAATGTTTATCTCAACCGGAGGGGTTCACAAATATTTCCAAATGTCCCCCAAACATCCAAATGCCCATCAAAATCCAAAACTCCACAAAGTTCAAAAACCCAAAAAGTCTCAAAATCCCAAAAATCTCAAAAATATTTAAAATGAAATAAATCCACCAACGCACTTAAAGCAAAATCCATCCACCCTCCGCCACAGTTTGCCGGGGTGGACAAATTCAAATAAACTCTAACTCACAAAGAGTCAAATGCCTAGTCGAAAATATCACTAGAATTCTTTCTCAAACAATCTCCTGCCAGTAAGGACGTGGTACGTGTTCTCTAACCGGCAGTTTCGCCGCCAAATGGCACTGCATGTAAACAGTTATGACCCGGGGCCCTCTGAACCGAGTCGTTTTGCCGTCAAATGGCACACAGATAGCGGTTATGGCCAAAGTCAATACGCTCCATAATGGTGTTAAATCCTTTAGATATTAATCAATAGGATATGATCGATAGGGCACAAAGCCCTCTGTTAGCTAAGGTGGATTCAAATTTGTTCCCTTAGACAAAATTCAACCCCGGTCTACAAGGTCCCCTTGAACGAAGCAACCCATGGCTGCAGACAAGGATCCTTCTGTCAGGTTGGGTTGGCTACCTCCTCTGACTAAGTAGACCAGGGACCACGATGGCCCGGGACGACGGAACCATGTGATCTTGATCGGGTCCATCATCCATTCCCCCACCATCCGCTTTAACTGCAAGATGGTGAAATGTCTATTTTAAATATCAAACTCTCCAGATTCTCAAATCCAAATCCATTTCTCAAATACTCAAACCCATGCTGCTACTATATGTCAGATGACACGTATCTCTACGTATCTAATCGATGACTAGCCTTAATCGAAAGTTCTCTCTCGTGATTGGGAGGGGTAATTAACTATAGGGGCTTGCGCCTATAGGAAACCAGAACTCAGATCATAAAATCCTCGCAAAATGAGGGCGAAATCTCTGGGTAGTGTCTTATCTACAAACCCATCTGCCTTCCAAAATTTACCCCGGAACTTATTCAGTTAAAACTCCCTCGCCGAAATAAAAGAAGCACGAGCGGGGAGGCTGGGGCCGAATTTTCGGAGCCCACAGCTGAATGACTCTCAATACAAAGGTTGCAACCAATAACTATGATAAAGCAATGTAGGATTATTACCAACAGTCAGCAAGGGAGAATTGCTAAGAAAACAATAGCCAGGAATGGACATTGCATGAATCCAAGATAAACCAAAAAATACTAATGGGTCATTTAGTTCGGTGGATATGGATAGCGGTGATGGGAGGCCATTGGCGACTCATGGTGGCGATGGGAGGCCAATGGTGGCGGGTAGGCGGGTGGGTGGAAATGGCGGCTACCGGTGATGGCAGGTGGGTGGTGGCAGCTAATTACGGCGAGAGCATAATCAACTTTCTATATTTGAAATTCAGCCAAAAAAAGGTGAACTTTGAATACATCAAAAATGAATTACAAAGTAAATTTAGAATTCACCAAAATTTTACTCTGCGTTCCTTTTTTCATCAAACAAAATATCAAAATTCCTAAAACCCTACATTTAAAATACTTCGCACTCATTTTTCATTAAACCAAACAACCCCTTAAACAATTATTAAAGGTTAAAAGAAAAGAGCCAGTCATGTCATTTTGTAAGACAGGAGGTTCAATACAGTTATAGCACTATGATGCATGTTTAAACGAGACACACAAACAGAAACTTTCCTCCAATCTGCATCTTTCAAATAATTCACAAAGAACTTATCTAAAGCCCAGATTTTTTTTTTAAAGTTTGGTTTGGAAAAATGATGATTCCATGAATCATTGGCATATCATGTCAGAATTCTACTTTACATGTGGGTATACTCAATGCTTAGATCATTGAAACATCTACCGTCTAACATTCACTCATGCTGGTATCCTGAACTTCAATCATTACTACCCAACAGTACTTCTCTAGCAAAGAAAGCATCAAAAGAACTACTTTGGTACAAAAGCTTAGGGACCTTTTTCGAAGAAATTTTCACAAAACTTGAACACCGTAATAGTATAACCCACAGAATATTAGAAAAGATAGAGCAGATGAAGAAAAAGTAATCAATAGAGTAAATCCACAATTCCACTTCAGAAGTATCGTCTCTTCATACCTTCAAAGCAGCTGATAGAAATCTATGAGCTGTTGATTCCATCCCATCCTCTTCTGTCACAACAGCCTGCATTAACATAAAAGACAAAGTATTTGATAGGAAATTTTCATGATTTCAATATATCGCACACACCCACCCCACAAACAAGCAGGAAGTCCAGGCTTAGCTGGTACAAATCCTGTTCACCAAAAACAGATAGGGGAACAAAAGTTATTAAACCTGAAAATACTTGCTAATTCCCATTCGTTCCAGAGTTTCAAGCATAATTTTACGATCAAGACATGACACAACAGCACAAGGTGTGCCAGCCGTATAAAGGGCATCCAACCATTCTCTTAACCCTTTAATAGGAGTGTCAAGCTGTAATGAACAAAAGCAATATTCGTTAAGGTAAAGCATAACACATTAGAAAGTGCTTCATTGAATAAATTTCCAAATATCTGACCTTAAGAAGATTCTGATAATACAGGTGTGAGAGCCTTGACTTCAACTTCTCCAACCTACTTACCTCTTTTTCCCAGCACAAAACCTAGATGCCAGGGAATAAGACCACAACATCACAATTGGAAAACAGATTACTAAGTAAAACAATATTCTAGAGAAGAAAGGTCATTAAAATAAAGGAATTTGTTGCGCCTACAAGTACAACAAGGAAGATTCGGAAAAAAATAAAGATAAGAAAGCAAAAGTGATTGACAAAGCTTAAGTGCTTCATCCAATTGTTGCAGCATTTCAAATTTCTAACTCCCTCAGTTTCAATTTTCACATAGAATCATCTGAAAATAGAATTCTGGCATTTTGGGTTACTATAGTTAATAGAGCTCAGACGGAAATCAATTTTAAAGCAAGAAAAGGCAATTCATTATGCTTATTAGAGAAGGCTTATCCTTAGATTATCAGCATTTGTATTAGAGAAAGCTCCCTAAATTCTGGATCATTTTGCTATCAAAGCAACAGATTCCTGGTGGGCAAACAAACTGAAGAGGTAATAAGTACCACACAATTAAGCAAATCAAGATTGTAGTATAACATTCAATCATGATAGTAAGCTTAGACCCAATGACTCAATGAAGGTCAACCTCAACAACCACAAGAAGTCTTTATCCCACTACGTGGGGTAGGCTACATGAATCTTTTTTGTCCATTGTGTCATGTTAAGAGTCAAATTATTATTTAAATCTAATAACAAAATGTCATTTCTAATATTTTCTAACCGTCTTTTTAGGTCGACCTCTACCTTCCTAACATAGGTCAAATCTAATACATATACTCTCCTCATCGGGTCATCAGAAGGCCGGCATTTTATGTGGCCAAACCATCTAGAGCGACTCTCTCTAATCTTATTTGCCACTAGATCTACTCCAACCTTTTCACGTATATACTCGTTTAGCATTCTGTCTCTAAGAGTAAAGCCACACATTCACTTGAGCATCCTCATCTCTACAACATTTAACTTAATATTATGCTTCTCTTTTGATAGCCAACATTATACGCCATAAAGCTTTGTAAGTCTCACTACCATCTTATAGAATTTTCTCTTAAGTTTGAGGAGTACTTTTCTATCAAACAACAGGCCTAATGCATTCCTCCACTTCAACCATCCAACTTGAATTCTAACAATAAAATCCCCATCTATTTCACCATCACTTTGAACAATAAACCCGAGATATCTAAAATATATACTCGAATTAATGACATAATAGGTAAAACTCAAATTCAGAAAAATTTGATGTAGAGGAAACTAGGCGAACAGTGAGTTTCATTTTTTATCCATCATCTCGTTAATTCTATAATATTTTATATTTCACTATTATGAATAAAAGTAGCACTCTAACTCAATCTCCTTGTAATGAAATACTTTTTTATTATCATTTTATGTAAAAAGCAAGGTGACGGCATTTTGACAGCCAAAACCTCAGAAGTGAAGGGCTCACTTCTCTCCTTCGTGGAGGTGAGTTCCAAAAAAAAAAAAACCTCACATTCATCCACTTCCAACCAAAACCAAAACTCAGAACTAACCACTTCTTACATCAAGAAAAACGAGTTCTTAAAGAAATAACCCCTTTTTTAATCAAAAATAAAAACTTGGTAGCTACCTGGAAAGATTAATAAACAAAAAATTTGCACGTCTACAAGATGATTCAGTTGGGCATTATGCAGAGATCCTAAGTAAATGGGAAAAAAGCAGTTAAAACAAATTACATTTGCATAGAGATCCCTAGTCACATTACTACAAAAAGTATCATTTCTAATCAATAAAGGTAGCTGCAAAACTTTTCAGAAAACTTGAATGCTAAATGTCAACATTTGGCTTAGGAGTTCAGTCTACATGGATGGTCACCTTTCAAGTAGCACCATGATGTTAGAAGCATGAGGAAAGGCATGTCTAGGGATTTGGAAAATGCTAAAGACCTCACTAGTCCGAATATCTAAAATGTCAAATGACCCAATTAATGATGTTTTTAAACTACAATATATGGATGTTGCAACACATTTCTGAGAAAAAGCCTAAAAGAGGGTTCTAATGAGTTGTTAAAAGAAAAAATGATTGCATAAAATTTAAACATTCCACAAAATATATGACAGCATAAATTATATTCCCATATGGTAGCTCATAATAATATGATATATATCAAAAAAATGCATTCAATTTAGGCCCAAAAGATTGGTTGTCTAACCTTTTGTAGGACATGGTCAGCAGCAGTGTTAACAATAGTTCTATGAACATGGCCAGCAGTTGGGATCTCCCTTCCTGCTCAAAAATTGACTGTTGTGAAATAAAATATGTGAATATAAGACAACAGACAATAGCATTCCAGAAAAGACAGTATATGATGCTTAAGAGAATAAATGCCACAAGTTACAATCAAAGGCATATAGAAAATTTGTCATTTATGTAATTGCACTTGTTTAAAACCAATAATTAAGCATCCTTTCAATATCAGAAAGCCTCTAAGCTATAATTTACACAGTACAAAAATGATGTTTCTCATAGTATAAAAATAAAAATAGATGGCATAAAGCCAAATTACAATGGCGTAATCCATGTAGGAGATAACAATATAACACAGCGAGTTTGATGCATTTCCCTTATAACAATCCCATTTGAAACAACCCTCTCATAAACTAGAGGAATGAAAATGATGGACCGGCCAATTTGATTGGGAGGTAATCAGGATTTTTCCTAACCAAGAGGGAGCTATTTAGGAAGGTTCTTAATCAAAGGGGGATTATTTAGGAATGTTTAAATTACAATTGGAAGTGAGTTATTTAAGCAAGATATCTAATTTGAATTCAAAATCTAACTAGGAATTTGTTGACCTCTGGATCATACCCAAAAGAAATAAAAATGAAATCATACCTTGACCGTCGGATCCAGAATTTCTGGCGACAATCCCGGTTAGAATCCTCGTATCCGTCAAGAAGCCGTCCAAATCCCCGAAATCCCGCCCGAAATCCTGCAGAGAGAGAGAGACCTACCTCATTCGACGACTTTCCCTGCTGGTCCGATCGGAAGTAGCAATAGGAGCTCGTTGGCTGTGAAGGTAGCCGGCTACCTTTCACGTGCTTCTTGCAACCAAATCCTGTCCCAAACAGCCCTTTTGGGCATATTTTTTTTATATATATTAATAATATTATTATTATTACTATATTGAATTAAATTAATTATAATTAAATATTTAATTATATTTGATTATTATTATTAATAATTAATTTCAATTAAAATAAATTCTAATTAATTTTTATCATTATTATAGTTAATTATTATTATTAATAATTAACTATAATTACTAAAAATTAATTATAATTAGTTATTTTAATTAAAATTAATTATTTATTATTTATTATAATTAGTTTTTTTTAATTATAATTCTTTTTTTATTATTATAACTAATTATAATTAATTATAACAAAAAATGCCCCCTCTCTATTTCCTCGGCGTTCGTGCAGGACCGGAAAACCGCCCCAAGCACGCCTTTAGTGCGCGTGGTGGGATGGGACCCCGGTGCGACACCTACGACGAGGTAGGCGAGTGACCCCTCGATCCACGGTCAGGTATGAATATTTCTAAACTCAAAACCCTACTTCAATGTCCGTGGCAAACTGGAGAACCGCCCCATGCATACCTTTATTGCACGTGGTGGGATGGGACCCCTGTGCAGCACCTACGGCAAAGCGGCGTCACTTATAAGTACCCCCGAGCAGGGGGAAAGCAAAACTGTCTCTTTTCAAATAAAAATGCTTTTTAAAACCCCATGCACACCTTTATTGCGCGTGGTGGTAGAAAAAACAAAAATACAACTACCACGGTGTCTCACCAATACCAACCGTGCACGTCTTTATTGACGTGGAGGGTAGGCGGCCTCTTGGTTTTTCCCCCAACCGGGGGAGACGTCGGGAGGCTGCCGAATTTTTGTCTGAAATACATACAAGGACTTGGAGCAAAATGGGACTTGTGGACTTGAATCAAATGGACTTAAATGAACTTGAACCATAACCTGAATAAAAAGAAAGGATTTGAACTCGAACCTGGACTCTACAAGACCACAAGAGACTTTGATTTGGCCTTGAACAATAAAACAAAGAGTTTGATTCAAATTTGACTTGAGTAGTTGAACTCAAGTAAGGACTTGAAGCACATACATAGAATAGAACATGAATCATTTGCAAGAGAACTTGGTTTAAACCAAGTGAAGGGGACATAAGACTTGAGCTCACTACTTGAACTCAAGCAAGAACTTGATTTACACAACAAGGCTTGAACTTTCAGGACCCCATGGAATTGAAATTTAGCATCAACAAATATAAGATCAAAGTACAACAAACAACAACAACAACATCAAGCCTTTATCCCACTACGTGGGGTCGGCTACATGAATCCTTTTTCACCATTGTAAATGGTGGTAATTAGTATGCAACACTCACAATATTCATGCTAATGGAAAGGATTTGATAGTTGCAACAGGATTTTCAATATGCCATGCTCACAATCAACATGGCAAAGTCTTCAATCAACATCAAGATGCTATCATACCAACAAAGGTCCAAACTAAATACAAAAGAATACATATAAAATTTGTGGTGAAAAGGAAGACTTGCAATAACTATAGAATCTACAAACATCATTTACTCACAAATGATGATGATGACTCATGCAATCAAATGTACCCAAGCTTGCAAGCAATGATATTGATAAGGGCGTGTAAGAAGATTGTTGTAGTATTTTCTACGTCCACCTAGGGACACTAACGAAGAGATATAAATAGTATAAGATAATACAACTTGTCCACGAATGAGTATAGAAGACATGTTTACAATCAAGTACATGAAGAGTGGTGAAAGAGACATCATGTCCGTAATACATTCAAGGTACCTACCAATTGTTGTGGCAAAGACACTATAACACCTCCATGGTTGATAATTGTCCAACATCAATCAAATACACTGGCCCTCTATAAGCAAGGACAGATGATGTATGGTGAAGTACAAATATCTCAGGGGTTGTAGAATATTCATCATACATACTATATGTTATTTGCAAGCAGAAGCAAATGAGATACGACGAGTACAAATTTCTACAAGCATCTACAATGAAGGCAGGAGATTAGTTAGTGCACTACGATCCACCTGCAGAAAGCAACGAGTAGTGCACGACAATCCACCTGTACGAAGCAGCGAACAACTCTATTCATAAGCTGCTACGCCGCGCCACCGGATCTGCAACCTCCGTGCAAGTAGAAGAAGGCGTCTACAAATACTTTCAAAATACTCCCGCACGTGCACAGTAGTTTGTATACACATTGGTACACTACAAGGGGTAAATACAATCATAACCCGTATGGGCCCCGGCGAGCGTGTTATTGGTACACACATGACGTCTAGGGATGCTGCGCGGGTTATCAAACTTTAAACCCGATCCTCCTTAGCAGGTAAAAAGGAGTTGACAGGGTTTAATTATAGAATGCCCCCAAACCCGCATGAGCCCCGTCGAGCGTATTATTGGTACACACGTAACGTCTAGGGATGCTGCGCGGGTTGACAAGTGAATTCAAGTTTGAAACCGATCCTTCTATACGGGTCAATAGTAGTCGACAGGGTTCGAACCAACAAACAAATATACGGTTGTGGCAACCGTTATATTTGTCTTAATACATTCATATTAGGCCTTCAAGGCCTATAATAATGAGAATTCACTATCAATGGCATAAAGCATACGAAACCCAATTCTCTGTCGACAGCCCGATAAAGTTGACAAGGTTCAATCCATAAAGAGGAATGACCCCAAACACCCAGATGATGGCCGTGTTGAATGCAGATCTCAACCGGAGGGGTTTCCAAATATTTTCAAATGTCTTCCAAATGTCTAAAGTTCATAAATATTTCTCAACATTCCACCCAAATATCCATTAAAAATCCAAAACCCACAAAAATCCAGAAAATTCTCAAAAAAAATCCCAAAAAATCCAAAATATTTAAAAAATGAAACTATCCATCCCAACACTTAAAGCAAAGCCCATCCACCCTCCGCAACAGTCTGCCAGGGTGGACAAATTCAAATATAATTTCAGCTCACAAAAGAGCTAAATGCCTAGTCGAAAATATCACTATGATCATTCTCAAATAATCTCCTGCTAGTAAGGACGTGGTACGTGTCCTCTGACCGGCGGTTAGTCGCCAAATGGCACCTCAGGATAAACGGTTATGACCCGGGGGTCCCCTGAACTGAGTGGTTTTGCCGCCAAATGGCACCACGAAATACCGGTTATGGCCAGCGCCAATACGCTCCTTAGTGGCGTTAAATCCTTGAGATATGAATCAATAGGATATACGTATCTGATTGACGACTAGCCTTAATCGAAAGTTCTCTCTCATAATTGAGAGGGATAATTAACTATAGGGGCTTGCGCCTATAGGAAACCAGAACTCAGATCATAAAGTCCTCACAAAATGAGGCGAAATCTCTGGGTAGTGTCTTATCTACAAACCCATCTGCCTTCCAAAATTTACCTCGGAACTTAATCAGTTAAAACTCCCTCGCCAAATAAGAAGAAAAGCGAGCGGAGGCCCGGGCCGAATTTTCGGAGCCCACAGAATTATTTAGGAAAAAAAGGAGGAATTAAGGGGGATTGTTTAGGAAAGTTTTAAATACAATTGGGAGAGAATTAATTAGGAAAATCAATCTAATTTGAATTCAAATCTAAAAGAGAATTATTTAAGGAAAGGGGGCTGATTTGGGAGAGGATTAAATAGGGTGATTTCATATTATATTTTGGAAGTTTGCTGAATTTAGTTTATTCTTAGGTTATTTGGGCTCTAGCCGGCGCCTAGGGATTTTGGAGAGCTAAATCTTCCTCTCCAATTGAAGATTCAATTGTATCTTGCTATTTTATTTCATATATCTTGTAATAAAAATAGTTTTTGTGTGCATTTCTTCATAATTTCTTATTGGTGTTCGCTGATTTTGATGAAATTGCATCTACTTCCTACAAAGTGGTATCAAAGCACTTTTTTGGGACCATGGGGCAAGGAAAGTTGATACCTTGGAAGAGCGCCTTAAAGAAAAAGTTGTCCAATTCAAATCGGCATTTGATGATAGAATGACATCAATGGCGGAAAAGTTTTCCAACCAAGAAGGAATAATAAGGAAACTATTGGAGCTTCACACCCAACCGACAACATCGGAGGCGACAATATCGTTGATTGGACTGGAAAGCGGTGGGAAACCCTAATATAGGTATGATGAGAAAGGATCGAGAGGTAGATGTTTTGGGGGAAGAAGAGGAGATGCCATCTTTGGAACCACTTCTAAGGAGGGGAAATGGTGAAATAGTGGGATTTTTTATGGAGCTTAAAAGTTTGGAAGAAGAAGAAGATGGGGAGAAGATAGAAGCACAAGACATGGTTTAGCCACTCCTACAGCAGTATCGAGAGGTGTTCCAGCCAGTTCAGGGGTTGCCTCTTCTACAGGAATGCGAGCATGCTACATCTTGAAGGAAGGAGTCTCACCTATAAGTGTTCGTCTGTACCGTCATCCACAAATCCAGAAGGATGAGATTGAGAGATTAATTAGGGAGATACTGGAGAAAAGGATCATTCGAACCAGTATCAATCTATTTTTCAATCCAGTGTTATTAGTCAAGTGCTTCGGTAGGAATTTCCTTCGTTCCACCTTGAGGATAATGTGGCACTTTGGGAGGGATGTGTTGATGGACCGGCCGATTTGATTGGGAGGGAATTAGGAAGTTTCCTAATTAAGAGGGAGCTATTTAGGAAGGTTCTCAATCAAAGAGGAATTATTTAGGAATGTTTAAATTATAATTGGGAGGGAATTATCTAAGCAAGAGATCTAATTTGAATTTAAAATCTAAGAGAGAATTATTTAGGAAAAAGGAAGAAGAATTAAGGGAGGGTTTTAGGAAAGTTTTAATTACAATTGGAAGGGAATTAATTAGGGAAATAAATATAAATTGAATTCAAATCTAAAAGGGGATTTTTTAGGGAAAAGAGGCTGATTTGGGAGGGAATTTGCTGAATTTAGTTTATTCTTAGGTTATTTGGGCTCTAGCCGACCGCCAGGGATTTGGGAGAGCTAGATTTTCCTCTCCAATTGAAGATCCAATTGTATCATGCTATTTTCTTTCATATATCTCGTAATAAAAATAATTTTGGTGTGTTTTTCTTCCTAATTTCTTATTATCGTTCACTGATTTTAAAGAAATTGCATCCACTTTATATTAGAAAATTCCACTGAACTGAAAAACACTCCATTGAACCATTAATTACAGTACTCGATTCCAGAAGATATGGGTGAACAAAACCACAATCCACGAGCACATAGGCCACAGCATAACAGCAGGCACACATGTTCCACATCTAATTAGGAGCAGAAGAAAATGAATGCAAACATATTCCACAAATTGATATTCAAAACATCCAGATAACAGAAACTTGTTGGAACTAGTTACTTCCTACACAGCGCACCAGATAACTACAAGCCAACCAATAAGAACAGTTATTTGCAGCGACAGCACACCACAAACTCCAAAAGCCACTGCCTAACTACAGCCGGCACGCCAAAGAATGCAAAAACCACCAACAACTCACAGCATAACCTTCCAAAACAGCTTCAAATACTGACTAAAACAAGGCGCATCACATCAAGAACAAGAAATTGCTACTTTTTTAGGGTCAGCATGTCTAGCTACTTCCATTAGTTTAATGAGGTTAAAATTCACTATGAAGAGGTTGATGAAAAGAGTGAAGAAATTTAATACAAGAGTAAACAGATTGAATAATCCATTTCATTAAAAAGTTGTAATTTGATATGCACGTATTTTCATTAGCACTTGCAAATGAATTAAGTAAAAGTGGTAAAAAGGGAAGTGAAGGAAATAACAGGGTAGTTTATGAGAGGTTAGACAAATTGTATCAGCAGAACTACATGAATCTAGTAAAGTAGTAAAGAGGGAAGGCAATCAAGACATCACACGAGCAATTATGCATGTCCATTAAGTGTAATTAAAACAAATATGGCAAATTAATGTGTACAGAAGCACACGTGATTAGTCAAGCAACTCATGATATAGTTCAGAAATAGAAACATTGACAATATATAACAACCATCTTTATTTCTTGTCTTAATGTTCAATTAACTAAAATGATGTACATAATAAAAGTAGATCATTATGAAAAGTGCACGTCAACAATGGCTTACCCTCTTCAGAAGCAAGTCGTCTCCAAGCATCCAACTTCAAGGAGCGGGTGTCGGCCTGTAATGTGCAAGCACCACTTCAGCACAGACATGCACAATTATGTGAAGGCCGTCATGAATCATTGAACAAGCAGCAGGCCGCCAGGTGGGCCAGCCAAGATTTATAGAATTGGCCAAGAAGATAACAAATATGAAACACTTAATTTAGGGTAGTCAAGTAGGGTAGGCCAGTGCACGAACCCAAACACATTAAAATCTTAATTGGCTAGCTCTAATTTGTTTAGCAACACATGTATCAACCTTATAAGCTTTAGATATCAGCCCATGAGCCTCCTTGTCATTTAAAAACCCTACTATACCTCTCTGCCCCCCTCCAAACTGAGTTAATTGAAATTAAAATTTAAAAAAAAAAAAAAATTACTAGGAGTATGATTTGATAAACTCTTATAAACAAAATTAAACTCTTCAAACAACATAATATTTTGCTTATAATATCAAACATCTATAGGTGTTACCAAATTTTATTTGACTTGAACCCAATTTTCATTAAATAATCCGGTCGAGCTTGTGTGGGCTCCGAAAATTCGGTCCCGGCCTCTGCCCAACTTTGCTTTTTCTTCGGCGAGGGCAGTTTTAACGGAATAAGTTCCGGGGTAAATTTTGAAACGCAGATGGGTTTGTAGATACGACACTATCCAGAGATTTCGCCCTAATTTTGTGAGGACTTTATGATATGAGTTCTTGTTTCCTATAGGCGCAAGCCCCTATAGTTAATTACTCCTACCGATAATGATAGAGAACTTTCGATTAAGGCTAGTCGTCCATCAGATACGTAGAGATACGTGTTATCTGACATATAATAGTAACATTGGGCTTAGAATTTGATATTTATAAAAATTTCACCATCTTGCACTTAAAGCGGATGATGAGGGAATGGATGATGGACCCGATCAAGATCCTATGGTTCCATCGTCACGGGTTGGTCTACTTAGTTAGAGGAGGAAGTCGACCCAACCTGACAGAAGAATCCTTGTCGGCAGCCATGGGTTACTTCGTCCAAGGGTACCATGTAGACCTAGGGTGAGTGTTTGTATAATGGGATAAATTTAAATCCACCTTAGCTAACATAGGGCTTTGTGCCCTATCGATCATATCCTATCGATTCATATCTTAAGGATTTGATGTCACTAAAGAGCGTATTGACTCTAGCCATAACTGATATTTCGTTGTGCCATTTGGCGGCAAAACCAAACAGTTCAGAGGGCCCCGAGTCATAATCGTTTATCCTGCGGTGTCATTTGGCGGCAAAACCGCTGGTCAGAGGACACGTACCACGTCCTTACTGGCAGGAGATTATTTGAGAATGGATCCGACATTGGCTCCATATGAGCTGAAGTAAGTTTTAATTTGTCCACTCCGATAAACTGTTGCGAATGGTGGATGGATTTTGTGATTTAAGTGTTTTGATGGATGATTTTCGAATTTTAAACATTTGGAATTGAGATTTTTCTTGGAGTTTGGATTTTGGGGAGATTTGGAAAGACATTTGAAAATGTTTCTGAACCCCTTTGGTTGAGATTTTCATTCAACACGGCTATCATTGGGGTATTTGAATGATATTTGAAAATGTTTATGAACCCCTCCAGTTGAGATTTTCGTTCAGCACGGCCATCATCGAGGTAAATGGGGTCATTTCTATTTGTGGCTTGAACCTTGTCAACCCTATCATGTTATTGACAGAGGATCGGGTTTCATAGGCTGTATGCCTTTATAAGTGAATTCTCTTGATTATAGGCCTTGAAGGCCTAATATGAATGTATAAAATAAATATCCCGATCGACCTTGCGACCGCATATTTATTTGACGGTTCGAGCCGTGTCGACTCCTATCTACCTGCATAGAAGGATCGGGCTCGGACTTGAATTCACTTATTAACCCGCGCAACATCCATAGACGTCGCGTGTGTACCAATAACACGCTCGTCGGGGCCCATACGGGTGTTTGGGGTATTTTATAATTATTTGATGAAACTTGTCAACTCTTATTTACCTACTTAGGAGGATCGGATTCAAATTTATTGACTCGCGCAGTATCTCTAGACGTCACGTGTAAACTTATAACACGCTCGTCAGAGCCCATGTGGGTTTTATGATTGCACTTACTCATTTTGTGTATTTATGTGTATACAAATTACGGTACATGTGCAGGGGCATTTTGAATTATTTGTAAACGTCTTCTGTTCGCTTACATGAATGTTACGGATCCGATGGAGTGGCGTATCAGCTTCTATTCGCTACTTTATACAGGTAGACTGTCGTGCACTACATATTACTTTCTGCAGGTGGGTCATAGTGCACTAATGAATATCTTATTTTTGGATATATGTGAATCGTAGCATCATCACCTGAATCTCATAAAATATTTCATTATTCAGATACACTCTCTTTTCTCATTCATCGGGAGGTCCTTCTAGAAATTCGTAATTGTTGCTTTGAAAAGAACTCTTTTAAATCATCAGTATAGTAGACTTGTTATTTCCGGTGTTTGTGGATGCAAGAACTGTTTTATTCCTAAGTATATGACCAAGAAGAAATTTTGGAAAACCACAAAGTTTAGTTCGAATTTGGTCAAATATCTCTTCCATTCTGCCAGGAGGTGTCCTCCGTATATCGAGTCGTCTTCATACCCGACGTACTAGCAGCATCTCAATCATCACTGCAGTAGGTGATATATGTACTTGTGTCCACGGTGATTCGTTGTGCTTACGAGGTGCCCACTGTTGTTATCCACAAGCGACTATATCAAGTATTACTGCTTGTATATAGTGTTCACTACAATCTCCTATACGTACTTTTAGGATGATCTTGTGTTTGCTTCATATCCACATTTCACCAATTTCAGATGGATTGATGTACTTATTTGCAAGGACGGATTTTCCACTATCAAGTGCTAGTATTGCCATCTCAATCTACAGGCAATGTTGCTAGTGTTGGAGATTTCAATAATGCATATAGGGGACACCCATACATTCTGCAACCATTCGTCGTTCTTGCAGGTACGATGCACCTGATCTCGTAGAGACTATTGTAAGAGTCCACTACATTCTTTTTTTGTATGCATTGAGGTCTTATAGTGTGCCTGATTGTACCTCGATGTTGGTTACGAGAATGTTGCAATATCCTTCCTACAAGAGCTCGTGGGTGTTTGTATTTGTCGCATCTTAGTCACATTCATTTGCAAGGATTAATGTAAATGCCGCACATCATTCCTCGTGTATACTAAGCTTGACATCTTCATTCATTTGTATCCCAATTGAGATGATCGTTACAAGTTAATTCATGCCAAAGTTTGTAACCAACTCATGTATGAGTCCCTTATTCATTCGAGCTCGAGTCCGAAAGGTTCAAGTCACACTTGTTTAAAATTCAGCTCAAGTTCAAGTTCTAACTTGTATAATTTAGATTCAAGTATTTTATTAATCATTTGAGCTAGCTCTTTGTATCATTTTCAAGTTTGAGTTCTATCAAGTCCATAAGCTCAATGTGCAAGCTCAAGTTCTATGTCCCCTACTATCCTTTGAGTTCAAACTTGGTCCTCAACTTGCTCATTTAGTTTCAAAATAGGTCTCAAGTTCACCCGAAATTTCGACAACCTTCCAACGTCTCCCCCGTTTAGGGGAAAAATTCGAGAGACTAGCCTTCCCCTCGTCGCTACTTGAGCGCTTCAGGTAGGTGTCAAATGACACCGCAGCAGTAAATTCTTTAATCTCCGCCCGCTACATAAGAGTTTAAGGGTCATGGCACCTGTTGAAAAGAGCGCAAAGATTTCCCCACATGTGGGTACATAGTTTTTGACCACCTCACGCTACATAAGCGGTCAGGGGATCACCCATCTCGTCACAAGCACCGTTCCAGTTTCCCTCCCTATTACGCTACGTGAGCACGTAGGGGGTTTGCCAGCTCGTCACAAGCGTCGAGAGCGGGATATAAGTTTAAGAATTATACCTTGGGGACCGGCGGTGGAGGCTCGAAGACAGAGGCAAGGCAAGAGGAGACATGCTTTTATTAATTATAATTAATTAAGATTATTATAATTAAAATTATATTATATTATTTTAAAAAAAATTGTTCAATCCCTCGGTTCGGTGGATTTATGGGATTTGGCCGAAGGAGCTCATAGAAGGCAGAAAGTTACCTTCACTGCTTACGGGCTCCCTTTGTTGCCTCCGATAAAAATGTCGCAACTTCCTATTTGGCAAGAAGGTGAAGTCGTCGAAGGGACAAAGTCGGATGGCAAGGAACGAGCCGAGTAATCGGCTTCCATTGCTTCCGATCCGACTGGAAGGGAAAGTTGATGGAGGAGCGAAGTTGAACAACGTCGAAGGAGCTGAAGAAGTGCGCCAAAGGGCGAAGGTTACCTCACAACAATGAGCTCCTATCGTTTCATCCGATCAAAAATGTCGGAACTTCCGCACCGAAAGGAAAGGAACATCAGTCGAAGGAGCGAAGTCGAGCGGTAACAAGGGAGCCGGAGAAGCTACTTCACAGCGAGCGAGCTCCAAGTTGTATCTTCCGCTCAAAAATGTCATAACTTCTGCACCGCAGGAAGGGAAAGTCGTCGAGGGAACGAAACCGAGCAGCCCCGAAGGAGCCGAAGAAGCAGCGAGCGGGAGCGAGAGAGGGGGTCGTGGTCGTCGAACCGAAGAGTAGGGGCTTCGGTCTCCTTTTAACGCCGAGACAGATCGTGGGGGAGAAGCGACAACATGCGGGATGCGACGTTCGAACATGCGGAAGCATGGCGTCAACGTGGCCGGACAGGTATGGGATTTTGCTTTTTTTTTATTTATTTACAGGTCAACAGCTTGACATTACTTGAAACTAGAAATTGAGTGAGCATCTACATTACTTTTTACTAAAACAAAATATATTATATTTTAAAGGGGTTTTAAGAAGTATCCCACGAAAGCTAATCATAAACTAGTTAAAGTGCATAGGAGGCTTTGGGAGGCTTAATTAAATGAGCTTTAATGGGTTTTGGTAACTCATATGGCACTCCCAACCTTAACGGGCAAGCTATAGAGCTCCAAACATATCAGATTTCAAGCAATGCAAGATAATAGCATCTTTACTGTTGGGTTCAGCAAAATCAAAGTGAAAGCTCTCAGACATTTCTCGAACATGACTCACTTGGTACAAAGGTCATGTACCATGGTGAGTAAATTAAAGGAAGCTACGATAGTACAGAGGGATTTCTAGGTAAAAATAGCTCTTTTTAGCACTTTTATGCATGCATAATAATACCTCCATGACGAAGCAAGTTATTCTACACCAATTCTGACCTAAAAATTTAACAAGAAGAGGATGTAAATCCATTAGCAAGTCTTACGTCATACAATTGACTTACTACCCATTAACTTTATGCAGAGTTATAGATTTCATGGAGGGTTCTCCTGAATTTTTTCAACAAAATATGCAATATTCTCTTACTAGGAGACAGTGCATGTAGTATGATGAAAGAAGAAATACCACAACATTGTCCCATGAGAAGACTAGTCCAAAAGCTTCATCCGGTTTCATGGCATGCCGTATTCTCTGGAGAAAACATTCTTGCAATCTCTCATTTAAGTAATCCTAGCACCAAGATACCATATTAATAAAATTACAAGAGTAATGGTTAAAATATTTAGACAAAAAGCATAAAAATGAATTAATTCTAAATAAATATATAAATGGTATAAACTAGTAACGTTCTGATATTCATTACCACATCAAGCATAAGGGGACCATCCAATCTAAAAGTCTCAAAGCCTTCACCATATTCAGCTCCAATTGCCTGATAAGAAGTTTGAAAAAAGCATTCATGCTGAAAGTGATAATGGATCAAAAGACTATAAAACTGCACGTGCACATAATGTTTGTTCATTCTTAAGCAATGGAATTTGGAGTATAAAGCAGCTACAGCTCCTTTAATTTGGATTTTTGAATTTGTACTGTGAAACGGCATCTTTATCCTATTTCAATCTTTTTTATGCAAGCATTAGCAGGTACTCTATGATGTGTGGGATTTAAGATTGGATTTTATCACCCAATACAGCAGCTCACAAATGGCATATTTCAACTGTTTGGACAAGGTATTTGGTTTAATTTAAAAATTGAGGTTTTATCTTGTGGGATGTTAATTTAAAACTGAATTAAGTTGATAGTATGCAACCAATATCTATTAATGTAGCGATGTAAAGACTATAAATAGTTATTTTAAGGCATATAATTAAACAATCTTGTGAGTATAAGTTGGATGTGTGGTTCCTTTCAATGCAGTGCAAATGTGACAAGATAATTCCAGTGTAAGTCTGATGTAGAACCAAGCTATCCATGATTGGGGTGGGATTATTGATTTAATAGAGTTGTCAATTATGATTTCTCAATTAAGGAAATAGGACTTAAATCAAATCTCAAATCTGAAGTTAATTTAGTGTAATTGATTGAGAGACTTAATTGGGAGGAGCAACACGTGTCAAACACGCCAAAAACGTGTTCGATTAAAAAAATAGTAAATACAAATTGGACACGCGTGTTTGACATGCGTATCTTAAATATTTTTATGAATTTTTTTAAATATAATTTTTAGTATTTAAATTTTTTCTTTATTTAAAATATAAAAACTAAATTTCTTATTTCCTATCAACAACACCAAATTGCCTGCAATTAATACCTCATTCATCGAATATTCTCATTGGCAATGAATGTACTTTAATCTCCTCTCTTGATGAATGATAAATGGCATCGGCGTCCGACTCTCAATATCATAATATTAATCATTTTAATCACAAATTCTAGTTAAATAATATATTATTTCTAAGTTATTTTTAAAATTAAACTTATTTAATTTTTATACACCATTTTTAAAAAATAATAAAGAATAATATTATTATTATTTCCAACCTATATACATGTCCTATATTTTCAATAATTGACGTGTCCCATGTCCATGTCATGTCATATCCGTGTCGCCGTGTCCGTGTCTGTGCATCATAGGGGGCCGGTGGTTGGGTGGAGGAAGGGATTGGCCAAAGGTTGGGAAAGTGGAGGCCGATAGCTTGGTGAAGGTGGTTGGGCCGAGAGGTGGGGAGGACTGAGGGAAGAGGAATGGTATCAGAGTGAGATGAAAGTGACGGCTAAGGGAGAAGGAGGAGAGGGAGTCGGTGTAGAAGATAAACCACAAGCTCGGACGCTTCGTGCGGCTAATGGGTAATACTTTGCCCACACCTAAGGACTTCAAACCACGAGCCCGGACGCTTCCAGTGGCTGGTGGGTAGTACGTTGCCCTCACCTAGGGGCTTCAACTTTCATAAGAACTCTCAAAGCTCTTAAAAACAAAGTGCAGAATTTTCTCTTAATAATCATTCATGCCCTCAAAAAGAAGATGAGATGGCTATAACTAGCCAAAATATAATAATAAGACAAATAAAAAAAGTACCCCCTAATGTTACATAAGTCTACTCCCTCAAGTGAGGGTAAAAATGAAAAAAAAAACTTAAATAGATCAAAATATAAATAATAACTCAAAATAAAGTGGTACAATCATGGTCGTCGATCTTCGGCTTCTCCTCTGATAAACTTTCACAGCCGGATGTCCTCATCATTCTCCCAGGAATGCAACCATGCTTTGATACCAAAATGATGTAGAACCAAGTTAAAACATTGCGGCTAGCTGCTGGAATGGGCAAGTTATAACATGGTTTCTAGTAGCTAGGAGGTGGTCTAAAGCCAAAACTTCTAAAAGAGTCAACGACCCAAACCATGAGAATCAAGAGCAAGAAAAATAATGCTCTTGCAAGGAAATTAGTGCTGCGAGAGACATTGGCATAGGGACAGCAACCAAACTAAGAGAACTATAGCAAAAACATGAATTCAATGATGTGGCAAGGGTAAAAATGGTGAAAATTGGAATAACACAACAGCAATAAGCATAAAAAAACAAATTACATGAAAATTGATGCCATGTAGGCAAGAAAACATTCAATAATCAAAGAGAAAATTGTTTCTATGCATAATAATTGCGCTGATACCAATTCATATAAAGTGTTCAGTTAAAGCAAAGATTGTCATGGAGATTTAAAGAACCATACTAGGAGGCAAAATTAAAAATAGATTAATAAGAAGAGACTAATGAATGTCTCAAGGGAAGTTGATGATGAAAAAAAGAAAAATAAAGAACCTCAAGGCTGGGAAAAAAAAAAGGAATTTATCCCAGTAGAGGATATCAAAGAAAAGTCGAGTCTTTATTCCAAACTCAATACCACCAATAATAGTCCAATGCCTGCCATTCATATTAGTAGTCTTAATTTACAAGATAATTAATCCTAATAATGACAAAATGAAAAAGCATGTAAACTATGACTAGATAAAAACAAAAAAAAAACAAAAAAAAAATGTAAACTATGACTAGATCATTTTACCCCTGACAAATAAGGATGATGACAACCACATGACACGTTAAATAATACTGACAAAATTGACATAAGGAAATCCTCAAGGCTGATTACAAAAAGTAGCCGCTTCACAATGCAATACAATTCTTGTTATCTGAATAGTTTTCTCCAAAATCACCGAGGGAAAAATGCAGCTTTTATCATATTCAATTTATTATGCAGACCTGAAATGAGATTATCCAGCTTCCTGGTAGAATCCTCCTACTTTTCACGTTTAAAAAAAAAAAAAACTTCTTTTTTTCCTTCAGGACTGCATTTCCCTTCCAACCTAATGAATGTTTTGAAAATTCCCTTATCTGCACTTGTGTGGAATCTAAAAAGGCGAATAAGCTCTAAACAAATCTTTCAACCTCTGAGGATGTTTCCCATCATAATTTATTAAAACTTATGAAGCATAAATAGCTTCATCGTTTCTTCAAACCAATCACGACTTAAGCGCTAACATTCCAAATAGTGAAAACTCGCATAGATTTATTTCTTCAACCCAATCCTTTCTTCATCTTGACCAATTCAGGTACATCCATCCTCGTTAGCTTTCCTTGCAGTTTGACTTTTCATCATTATATAAAGTCTAGCTCAGCCACCATGGCAGTTATTAGTTAACCAACATTGCAAAAAAACAAAAAACCCACAACAAAACAAACAAATTGTTGTTACCTAGCACTAACAAGCAATTAGAAACCCGTAATCCAAAGTGTTTCATATATTCGAATACAAGCATAAAGAAAAATTTCCGTCTTCCACCGGATGAGAACAATTTCAAGATAACATCTTATTCTAAGAAGAAAATCAAATACTAACTAATGCCCCAAATGTTCGTTAAGTAACCTTCCGCACGGAACTCCTTTAGTTTCTTGGAAAAAACCTCAAAATCAGATTAAAATAAGCTATAGCCGCCCAAAAAATCCCTTATCCAATGATAAATTACAACATCAAAGGAAAAAAAACTAAACCACCAAAAAGAAATTACCTCCTCAGCGAAAGCATTTCCTACTTTAAATGGAAACTCATTTCCCGAATCTCCTTTCTGAGAACCAGACGCCCTGCAAAACAACAGCCGCTTCTGCGAAATCGGCGGCGGCTTCAATCTCTAGAAAAAACAGAGAGAAGTTAGGTATCAAGATTTATCCTCGAGCGCTGTACGGGAAGAGGAAGCAATTGCAGAAAAGAGAGAGGGGCGGGGATTCACGGGAATTTGAAACTTGGGAGAGAAGCGGGAGGCGGTGAGTCGGAGAGAAGATCCATGGAGAATCAGAGAGGAATTCCCGCCGGTGAGGCAGTCCATAGCTTGAGAAGGAACCAGAAGCTCAAAAACGAAATGAATTGGGTGATTCGGGCAAGACCGAGAAGTTATTACGTGTGGAATCCGGACGCCTACTTCAGGACTATAATTAATACTTTCTTTTTATGAATATTTATTAAGAGCTAATTCACTTAAAATATTCTTATTAATTATTAATTAATTTTTTTTAAAAAATATAAAATGTTACATTTTAAATATATAAGATAAAATTAATATTTATTTTTTAAAATGAATTTTAAATCTAATTTAAATATCGTTAAATAACGATTTTAAATTTTTAAAACACCATTTAATAATGGTTTAAAATTTTTAAAAATTTCGTCTGAGAATAATGAAACCAAACAAATAAATATCAGTTTCTACTCCTATAGAAATTGGATGTTAGAGTTCCGGTTTCAATAGAAATTTCGTCTAAGAATAATGAAATCGGATAATTAAGTTTCAGTTTCAATAGAAATCGGACCGGATTATTATGTTCTAGTTCAATGAAATCGGATGTTTTATGGTTTGTGAGTATGTGCTTATATACTCGGCATTGGCTCCTTTCTAAATTAACTTGCACATCCGCTTCTAAAACTTATTTTTGTACAAAAGATGTTACTTTTTATAATTTGTCATTTTTACTACTGTTTAAAGCTTTTTAAACTTAAAAAAATATTGAAAGAAGTAAAAAAATAGTGTCTCAAAGTTGTTCCAAAAGAAATCGAAATCATTACATTTGATTGGATTGTATGCCTAGATTTTTAATATATATATATCATCAAAAATTACCTTGATCGAACACGAATCTTGAGGCAAAATCAAGTTGGAAACTTCATAAATTAAATTGAAGATCATCTGAATTTCGATTTCAGCAAACTTACAGTCGAACTGAGCTCTTGGAAACACAAACCCAACGACACCAAAATCAACTCAATCCGAGCACAAATGAGTCCAAATCAAATACTCGAAGCACTTTTGGAAGGATCGAATCACAATTTGGGTTACCAAACAATCTCCAATCATGACATGTTTATAGTCGAAATGAGTGGCTCGACGAGACGAATGCAACGAGCCCAAGATCATCAAATTTTGATATCATTAAGATAATCAAATATCCATTGAACGGTGCATGATCGTAGGAATCAAGATCGACCGCCCATTCGAACCATGGGTTGACCAAGTCAACCATGGACCTGGTCAACCCAGTCAAATAGGTCAAGGGGGACGTGGGTTCGAGCCAAAAATGAGATTGGATTTGATTTAAATCGATTTGAGCTCTAAATAGGCTAAGTGGTCAACCCTGGTTGACTTGGTCAACTGGGTTGACCCAGGGTCCAAGCCCGGGTCCAACAGACTCGACTCGACCCACTGAACCAATTGGAAAGGATCTTGGGGTCTGGCTTGGTCAATTTGACCAAGTCAACCCTTTGACCAAAGGTCTGGGCAAAATCGAGGTCAACACATGCCACTCAAGAATTCTATAAATAAAGCCTCATTTCCTCATAAAAGGGGGGAAGAAGCCAAGACAGAAAAAGGAAGAGAAGGAAGAAAGCACCAGCCGCCTAGCTCCTCCTCGACCACCGCCAAAGTTCTGCCCCACCACAGTCGTAGTTCTGCCGCCCATCGCCAGACCACCAAGGGACGACGGAGTGCTACCGCACCACCGCCATAGTTTTGCCGCACCACCGCCGGACCACCAAGGGACGCCGGAGTGCTGCCGCACCACCACCGGAGTACTGTCGCACCACCGCCGTAGTTCTACCGCACCACCGCCGGACCACTAAGGGACGCCGAAGTGCTGCCGCACCACCGCTGTAGTTCTTTCGCGCCATCACCGGACCACTAAGGGACGCCGGAGTTCTGTCGGACCACTAAGGGACGCCAGAGTTCTATCAGACCACTAAGGGACGTCGGAGTTCTACCGCACCACCACCAGACTACCAAGGGACGTCGAAGTACCACCCGAAGCTGAAGTACCCCCTGACACTGAAGTGCCACTGCCGATCCACCGCCGACACCGGAATGCTATCGGACCATCACCTGACAGTGGAGTGACATTGGACTTTTGCAAAACTCTCAGTTGATATTTGTAATACTGTCGTCTTCGAGGACGAGTCAGACCATTGTACTTTCTTCAAATTTTAGTAGAACAATTTTTAACCGGGCTAGGCCCCGTGGTTTTTTCCCTTTCCAGGTTTTCCACGTAAAAAATATTGTGTTCTCTGTGTGTGAACTGAATATCCATGCAACGCTAAGACGTAGAAGTATAACTCTATCGCCGCGTATATTCTAGCCACCAACATATATATTATAAATTATGACCCAATGATTCTGCATAGACCTATTGATAGTTTTGAAAAAAAAAAGGAAAAAAAGGTTGCCTGCCACTACTCTGCCTATTCACTTTTAAAATTGCCGTAAACCAAAAGGTTTAGGGTTTTTTCCCAAAAAAAAAAAAAGTTTTAGGGTTTCATATTTGGAATTCGTTTTTCATAGTTGAACAATGATCGCTTTCGCCTCCTATAAGCACTCTTCATCTTCGAACAAGAAATAGTTTGTCATCTCCTTCAGGCAGGGGTGAAACCAATAATTTTAAATAGTGGGGCACAAATTAATTATTCTTAAAATACACCCATTTTTTGTGGTTTTTTTTCCCTTGAATTTTAATACCTCACAGTGAATAATATATTGATTAGGGTGTAAATCAGACGAATTGGTTGATGAGCCGACTCAAATTCGATTCAATAATGAGCTCGGGAGTCTAGCTCGGTAGCTTGTATATTAAAAAAGCTCGAGTTCGAACTTGACGATACTCGACTCGTCAACTCGCGAGCCGAGCTCGTTTAATATTATATTAAGAAATAAAAAATTGGTATTATTTAAAGAAATATATTTTTCCTAAGGCAGCTAAAAAATACAAAATATTAATTGCATTTAATGTAAATATTTTCTCCCGACATTTTTTTTTTTGGAAAAGCTACCAGCAGGTTGTTATTTGAAAAATTCATTATATATATTTTTATAAAGCATGTCAATCTCTTCTCCCAATAAAAAAATAAATTATTTCATCTTCTTTTCCAACGAGTGGCTCGTCAATGGATCTCGAGTTAAGCTCTCGAGTGAGCAGACGTTCCAACTTCTTCAGTGAGGTAAGCTCACAAGTCAAGCTCGAGCCAGAGGTAACTAAGGCAAAGCTGAGTGGGCTTTTACTGGTTCAGTGGGGGCCCGTGCCCCCAGCCCCCAGGGCCCCCACTGTAAATCTGCCCCTTCATTCAGGGGTTGTTGTTCATCGAATGATATGTTCATTGTTGCTCTCTTCATCCTCTTTAGGCGTCATCTAGCAACAAGATTCAGAAGGTCATATCTAAGCCCATAATAAATTTGATTAATATGTCAATTTATTACTCTATTTGAATAGAGTTTAGGCGTAATCAATTAGTTACTATATTTTTAATTAGTTTTATTGCATTTTGGAATGAAAAATGAGTTTTTTTTTTTTTTTTTTTTTGGAAGGCATTATATCTTTGTCTTCGTTGAAGGCTTGAACGACAAAGGTACATTATTTGTTTGGGGTTTCTCCGTAAATAGTGTATAAAATTTATCTATTTCCTCCTAGCCAAGTGATATTCTACTATAATTTCGCTAGTACGATTCACTCTGCATAAGCTGCACAAAATCTTTTGTTGTTTCTACTTTTGAAAGTATATAATGTGTGTACAAGAAAAACTTATACACATCATATATACAACTTGTACACACCCTATATACTAGCTTGTAAACAAAGTATACAAGCTTGTACACACTATCTATAAGTATACACAAGATGTATACAAAAACAAATTATACACTTTGTGTACAGTTGTACATGAGGTATGTACAAGTACAAAAAGCATTAGAACCAAGAAAAATATAACATAAACATAACATAAACTTTTGATCAAATGTATCTAAGTGTATAAGATGTAATACATAAGGTGTATATAAGAAGCCAATGACTTGTCAAAAATATTTTCCTTATACACTTGTTTCGTTCAAATTAAATAAAATATTGAGAAGAGGGAAAACACATAATTGGCATGTCACAACCCAACCCGATCAGGATAGGTCATATCGTGTTGAGTTGTGATAGACAAATATCAAGATCTAGTTTTAAAATATTTCATATTCTCTTTCAATCATTTTAAATAAGATGCATACTGCAGAGCTACTAAACATCTATGTACTAAAAATAAACTCATCCATAAGATTTCTTTCATTTCATCAAAATGTATCTACACTACAATAAATGACTACATGCAGAAGCTACATAATTTAATAATAAACTAATCATGACTATAGAACTAAATATTAAATAAGTCATGACTTAGCAAAATCAAAATAAGAAAATACCTATAAACTCTAATCAGTCATGAACTGGTAATCCACAAGCCCCCTTCCCTTTCCTAAAGCCTAAAAATCAGAAGCAAAATTACAATGAACTACAACAGCTCAACAAGCTAAATAAAGTGATCTAAGTTTTCAAAATTCTTTTATTAAATATTTTGCTGAATATTTAAAACTAGTTAAATGCTATCTAATAAATTACTATACTGAGAAATGTAATACAAGCATAGTAGATATCCAATTATATATAAAAAAAATATTGAGTAGATGAATAAATTATAATTCATATCACATTCATCAGACCCCAGACAAAATCTCAAAATATTCTGACCCCTTATAATTCCTTTTTGTGCTTATAGCACCAGAATATGCTCGTAGGCATTAGAATATATCTTATAGCGATCTGAATATGCCTTTTAGGCACCAAAATATTCCATAACATATATATATATATTTTTAATTCCATAACATATACATAATCTCAAAAGATTCCATGCCTTATGACTCCAATCTGATATTATTTTATCACATATGCATATTTTTCATCATATTATAGTAATTAAAACGTAATTAAGCATGTGTTAGAATTGCATAATTTCTCTAATGGTATGCATAAAAAAACCCTACTAGAAAAAATGCACATTTTTAAAAATAATCAAATTATTAAGGATTATATAAAATAATATTTTAAATTTTTTTTCATAATGCAACATTATTTTTCAGATTCCATATAATTTTCTATTCAGTAAGAACTACACAAATTTCAAAAAGCTTTATTGTAAATTTTTTAGAAAATGCCCAAAACATTTGTAATCTAAATCTCTATAACATATACAAAATTATGCAGTGAAAGTATTTCTAGTACCAAGTTATCTGCATTGTTCGCTAACTGAAATATAAATTTGATCGAAGAATAAGATAAAAAACTTTGTATTTTTTAAAAATGAGATAGATGTAATGTGACCTACCTCGACCTAAACAACTTTCTGAACTGGGCCAATGGCTACAAATGACTCGAACAGGCTAAAAAATCATCTTTTTCCTTTCTAAATCCTCTTTTTACGACTTTTTTCAATTTTGTTAGAACGGGTCAATCCAGATTCTGAACCTACAGGTTTCACATAGCATGCCACAAAATTTATAAAAATGAGAATTCTTGAACTTCCAGAATTATCATTTTGCATAAAGTTTTATATAGTTGTTGTATAAAGGCATGTTTATTCGTGGCATTCTACATGTAAATAATGGAAGAGTACACCCTAAACCCTATAAACTATACATTTACATGGAACACATTAAAACTTTGGAGTATAAAATTTACTGATAATTAAGATGTTCAAATATATAGCACCTCCAACCAAATTGACTTCTGTTTCATCCAACATTGCAATCTTTGTACTATCCTATAATACTTGGGTGTAGTTTTATTATATTCAAGTTTTTCCTTGACATTTGCATACCGTTTTTAGTCTCTGTGTCTTGTGAGCATATAATCTCCTACAGGAATGCAACATCCTTAAAACCAGTCTCCATATTCATCAATTATTTCTATTTTTTTTTTCTTTCTCACAAGGTATCAAAAGTTTTATTCCGCTAAGATACTAAATATTTGAGAGCTTTCATTGGTTTTTTTTTTCTCTAAAAAATGAATGTCAATCCTAAACCCTAAAATTGAACGTGATGGTGAAGGTCTTCTTCAAAACTATGAGCGGGACTAGGCCGGGTCATTGGATCATGAGTTATAAAAATATATATTAAAAATTCACGCATACAATCCATGTCTCATGATTTAATGGAGTCCGGGGGTTGAGCTAAGTCAGAACTCCGCACGCAACATGACCATTTTCGATTGGAGTATGGACGCCGTACAGACTTCTTAATAATTTCTTCAAAAAGATACGTACAACTTGCATTTTATAGGCAGTTTGAAAAATATATTTATTGTATATAGGCAAATTAATTTTTTTCTTAAGTTACATTCATGAAAAACTGTTTAGGGTTTAGACCACATTTGGTGGCCCTGTAGCGGCCACGTGGCCAGAATCACCATCCTAGTGTTTTTTTTTATGTGGAAAGCCCTCAATCTATCTATTAAAGAATGAATTTGATTAATTAATTTTAATTATTTGATTTAAGTAAAAAATTAACTCTAAATAGAATATAATAGAGAAAAATAATTCATTCAAAATTATAAATATATTTTTTTATCAATCAAAAGTTTTCCTAATTTATCACACGTGATTAATTAGGAAATGTGAACTAATCATGCCAAGTACTGTGCTTTTAAATATCTTATGATTTTTATTTAAATTTATTTAATGAAACGTGCATCAATGGATTAGCTTGATATAATTTATAAAGTTTATATTTAAAAATATTTTTTAATCAATTAGTAGATGTATATTAGTAATTTAATATTACATAACATTATGAGCAAGTATCATAAATTGTCTTTTGAGCAAAATCCTTTTCATAATAATTTCAAATGTTTATTTGATGCATCTAAAAAATATTTTATAAAAATACAATTGTTGTGTGCCGGAACATTCGCAGCAGTAGAGAGATAAATAGCTTAATGTCATAACTTTGAATGAAGATTCAACAAACAAAGAGATAAGAAAAAAGGGGTGTACGAGTCATAAGATCGGACACAATTTTTTTTACGTAGAAATCCTAAAAAGGGGAAAACACATAGGATATTGCCTAGTTAAAATTATTCACTAGTATTTGTTATTGGTTACAAAGGAAGCCTTTCTTCGGGGGAAGGCGTTCACACAACATATAACTATATATCCCACTCTCCCTCTTCCAAGAAGTTCAAGAAGAACTTCATCTTCTTCCAAGAAAATCCTAACAATAGCATCATAAGAATCAGCAAGAAAATAGTGAAAGATGAAGAGATAGAGACAGCATAAGAGAAATAAAGTTAGAGAGAGTGAGGTTTCATTTGGGATGACTTTCTTATTAGTTTCTAAAGCAGATTTCTAGTTAAAAAATTTTAGAACTAAAAATTATGTACTTGAAAGCTGTTTTAAAAAGAAATAAGAAAGCAATCTCAAATGAAGCCTTGTGACATTTTTTTATCATTACTTTTTTATGATTTAAAAAAAAATTATGTGCTAGAAAGTTGTTATAAAAAGCGGTAAAAAAAACTATTCCAAATGAAACCAAAGTGGGAGAGAAATGTGGGAGAGAAATGAGACATATTTTATTTTTGTGTTGTTAAGTATAATAATAGATTTTTTAACATGTTTTATGTTTATTATTTATTGAGTTTTTGTTTAATGTTTAATATGACATTGTTAATTTAATGATTATTAAATGTTTAACTTTTAATGTGATGTACAGTGTGCTAATGTGAATATCTCTATCTTAGTTGTGTCGTGTGATGCGATGTAAATATAAATGATATGATTTTAAGGAGGGGTGCTACCCAAATTTTCTTAAACATCAGCAAATTGATGGAAGTTATTTTGTAAGAAAAAAAAAAAAAAGAATAATCTCAATAGATTTCACTATCAACAAAAATTGCGAAAAAATCCTCTGTTAATTTTAGTGTTTCGTTTGTGACTGTTTTTTAACTGCTACTTAAAACAGTTTTTTAGTATCAATTTTTTAATTTTTACGAGAAAAATGCTTTAAGAAGCTGTAAGAAAGTTGCCCCAAATGAAGCTTAGGCTTCAGTGTTTCCAGCCAAAAAAATGTAAGGGAAAAAATTTTTTCTTGTGCTTTTGTGGTCATTAGTTTTTTTTTTTTTTGTGATTTTTTTTTGACTGATAAAAGTCTACCTTAATCACATATTTTTTATCAATTTTGATTGTTTTTTGATGAGTTTTTCTATCAAAAAATCACTATGTTTTAAAATCTTAGTCATATTCTTGGAGGAATCTTAAAATTATGGTAGTAGTCATTGACAAAGATTTTATTTGGGAAAATTTTTTAATTATTTTTTAAAGTAATTTTTTATTATTAAGTGAGACAATTTCAAGCTTAAGCCTCATATTTTGGCCAAATTTTGAAAACGAGCGTGTTTCATGGCACTTTAAGCGGAAGCAGCGCGTTTTAAAAAAAATTTGAAAACGAGCTAATACGCTAAACCGTTCGGCGTATGCTTTCAATGCGCGGTTTGGATTGGTGCATTCAAAGAATGCGCCAAAGTTATAGGCGCATTCTTTGAATGCGCCTACAGGTTACGCGTATTCCATAGAATGCGCGCAAACATGCGGCGCATTCTTCGCATTTTAAGCCAACACTGGTGGCGCCAGCGCAAT
>NW_021318918.1:794860-798138 GCF_001605985.2 Dendrobium catenatum
AATTGCACTGATCGTCCCGGGACGATCCAGATCGGCCTCGACGATCCTGGAGCAGATTTTGATATTACAATAGATTTGTAACACTTTTTGTTAAGAAATTGGAGAAGAACTTGAGAGCTTCTTGAGTTCTTCTTGCAAGAGAGAGAGGGGGACATGGAGGAGAGGGAGAAAGCAATTCATGAATTCCTGTATTCCTTTGATTCTTGGCCTCAATGGCTTATTACAGGGACATTTAATAAAATCACCCTACACCTCCTATTTATAACACTAATAGGATAAAATGCACCTAAGGTCAACATACCTAAAATTGGACCAATAATTACACAACACTTTTCATTAAAATTCATAAGATGTGCAACCAAAAATAGATAAAAAGCACATATAGATGGCTCAATTATGGTTAACTATGTGAGAAGTCACCAATCGACTTTACTATAATATTGATTAAATACTAGAAAATAGCTTTAGAGCTTGAGACAAACTATCATAGCGAGTTCAAGCAAGTTGAATAACTACTCGAGAAACATGGCTCAATCAGTTCGTAGGCCGATTATGCATGGCCATAACATCCTGATGAGACTTTAACAATGAGTTAAAGATGAACTCAGTGAGTTTTTCGTGGTGTAGGTGAGTTCATCATGATCCCGATGAGTTCATTTCAACTTTGGTTAATATTCTATGAATTGGATGATTTCAATTTGAGCTAAGCAACTTCAATGAGTTGACTCCTATCTAACCATCAAGCCTTGAACTTGGTCTTATAAAATAGTCTAACCTAATTTGAACTAGATCTATGTTATATTTGTGTGTAAATATTTGCTAGTCAAATAAATTATGATAGGAATTATAATAAAATCCAATTTAACTTATGTAACTTACTATTTTTTTTTATAAGAGAAACAATTTATTGCATATACACCATCAAAATTTTGGCATTTTACAAAATCAACATAACATATTCTTTTATTGTACCCTGCATGCTCTAAATATAAAGATGGTCAAATCTTTGTGACTTCAAATTCATGAATCTAATATAATAAGGCTTCATTTGGGATGATTTTCTTACACCTTTTTAAATCAGTTTTTTAGTACAAATCTTTAATTTTTGTACCAAAATGTTGTTTTAAGAAGCAATAAAAAAGTCATCCCAAACAAAACATAAGTCTATATATATTTTTTAATCTTCTCAAAATTTTGAAGTAAAAAAATGTATTCGTGCAACTTTATATTGCTCTCTCTCTCTCTCTCTCTCTCTCTCTCTCTCTCTCTCTATTTGACTAATATATTGAACAACAATTAAAATAATCATACTTTCAGAAACACCCTCAATAATCATTTATTTAGTTTTTAAAATTGCTAAAATTATAATCTTTAATCATATTATTAAAAACAAGGTAAGATTATAGCTTATAATTATTTTTTCAGTCCAAAAAAAAAAGTAAAAGAAAATGGTCATGTGATGGATTTATGTTTGGCTAAAAGAAATCAAAGAATGGATAATTGTTGTCTGACTTTATTCTCTAAATATGTTTGAAATTTCTTGAAATAATAATTGCTTCATTGAATTTCAGGTTGTTTCTCTTTCTAGAAAATGGTCTATTTAAAGGATCAAAATTCTTCCTTTTGCTTTTTCTTCATCTATGATTGTTTATTAGGAAGATGTTGTGGTTTGATTTTACAATAATGACATACTTTCTTTGAAATCCTTTGAATTTGCACAATAAAGGATTTTCTTTGGAATCCTTTCAATTCAACTAATATTTCAATTCTTGAGTTGAATGTTATTCAATAATAATACTATTTTTTTGCATGATATTGTTGATTATTATTATTATTATTATTAAATTAGATTGGATATTGAATTAGGATTTGTTTGGGGCAGTGTAATTTTTTATAAAGCCGGTTGTGAAGTTATTGTAAGCGAATAACTTAGGCTTTGATTGGAATGACTTTTTTACTACTTCATAAAACAGCTTCCTAATATAAAAAATTAAACTTTTGTACTAAGAAGTTGTTTTAAGAAGAAGTAAGAAAGCGTCCCAAACGGAGCCTTAGATGGTCTGGTTACAAAAAAAATAGCTTTCTCTCCATAATTTTTTGAAAAATAGTAAGAAACCAGTAGCAAAATGAAATTATGATTATAGTATGAAAAATAAAGCAATTAGAAAGTTATCCCAAACAGATTCTTAGAAGAATAAAATGTTAAAAGTTTAATGAGTCGATTGTGAAGTTATTGTAAGGGAATAACTTAGGCTTTGTTTGGGATGGCTTTTTTACTGCTTCTTAAAACAGCTTTCTAATATAAAAATTTAAACTTTTATACTAAGATGTTGTTTTAAGAAGTAGTAAGAAAGCATCCCAAACGAAGCCTTAGATGGTCTGGTTACAAAAAAATAGCTTTCTCTCCATAATTTTTTGAAAAATAGTAAGAAACCAGTAGCAAAATGAAATTATGATTATAGTATGAAAAATAAAGCAATTAGAAAGTTATCCCAAACAGATTCTTAGAAGAATAAAATGTTAAAAGTTTAATGATTCAATTGAAATTTAATTGGAGGTTGAAATATAATGGTATCATAATATTCATATTATTGAATTATTATTATTACAATTATGCAATAATAAGGCTTGATGTGGAACTATTATATTAAATATAAAATATGCACATGAAACATTTTATATAATATTAAATTTGTATACATTCTATTGTTAAACTATAGTACATGGCTACATGTCTTTATTAAAAATCGAATTTTTTTTCAGAATTCATTTTGAAAAACAAATTTTATTTTATTTTTAAAGGATATAAATGCAAATATTATGAAAAACAGAAATTCTAGATAAAAAAAAAAACAGCCATCATCATTAAACATATTATTCATAATGAAAAAAGATCAAATAAAGAAAGTAATAACAGTAAGTGAATAAGGAGCAAAAGACGAGAAGCACAAATATATTTTTGTGTGGTTCAACACTAATGCCTAAGTTCACATCTTTAGAATCCCCTATCCTTAGAGCAATTATTACGTCAGGTCATCGGACGTGTCCAGAGATCAATAATCACGTGCCATGTCAGTTGGAGCTCGGTATTGCTCGGTATACGTTCGGATTTCCGATTTTTTGTCCAGACATAATAATTACTCATATCCTTAATGAGTAATGGAGAAACCCTATATGCTTTTCTTCTACTCAAAGTTCAGAAGCAAACCATTTTCGGTCATCCTATATGATTGATTGATGTGTACCATATGATTTATATTGATTGCCAAATTAATTTC